>NC_136411.1:26247500-26427500 GCF_051521515.1 Lactuca serriola
TTTGCAAATGAAAAAAGAAGATTGAAACAACGAGAATATTTTAGGTGAAGGTTATATAACTAAAAGAAAAAATGTTGTGAATTTTGATGTTTTTGAAATGTGTTTAAAAAAGAATTGTGTTTTGATGAATTCTCTTCACATTGATAAAGTAAGTTAAAAAGTTGGTATATTAAAATAGAACTTGAATGCAATTAACAAATTTTAATTACATCAATATAATTAAAAATATATATTTAATTATCGAATAAAAATATATGAGATTGTATAGATGTTATTGTTGTTTTCTATCAATGTCCTCATTATTATTTTAATGGTATAGTCTTTTTAAGAGTTGTACTTTGAAAAATTTTGGCATCATAATGTTCAACTTCAATTTTTTAATTATCAAATGGTTTTTGGAAGAATCTATATTTCGATGATTGTGAAATTATAATCAAATACACAAAAATGTGATTAATGTTATCGATTGTATTGTATATTTGACATATTTTACAAAGTAGCCTCATTTGATTTTTTATTTTAAAATTATTTGATGTCATTTTAATTGACTTAAAAATACTTTTTATATATTTTTCTATATAATATTGAATTTTATTTTGTATATATATAGTATATTAGACTAAGTAATCAACACATAATAAAATCTAATTAAATTAATAAATTGATATTGTTATGTGATAATGGATTATATTTAATGCGTAATATATATAAATTGTTGAAACTATTAACTGGTCAATAAATACTAACAAAATACGTATCTACGTTAATGGGTGTTTGATAAAATATTAATAATGATGGGGTTTCTAGTAGAATTGCACTAAAGTCTTAAGGGTACATGCAACCTAAATTGGATCTATGTCTTTTCACTATTTATAACAACATACTTATTGAAAAAAATTATACTCTATGAATCAAATTCATGAATATCACCACATACCTTATAGTTTAAGTCGAATTAAGCTAATCAAAACATTGATAACCTCCTTGAAAAACTAGGTCCAAAAGTATTCAAGCCTCTGATGGTTCAAACCAAAACTCAGGAAACCCTACGATTGAAGGATAGAGGGGAGAGGAGGAGGAGAATTTCATTTTCCACCTTTAGGTATGAGAAATCCACAAAATTAGGTACCCCAAGTGTCATATTTGTAGTCTAGGTAACTTGTAGACAAAGGTGAATTTGAATGATTAAATAATAGATTTAATCTCAATTCAAATCTTTTCCTTATCAACAACCAGAAGGCTTTTCGAAACCCTAAATGTGCTCCCCAAACCATCCATGTTACCATTCACATTTGCACCTTTAATTAATTCAACTTAATCCCAAATTAATTATAAGTTAATTCTGATTAATAACTAATCAATTCTAATTATCTTTAATTAAAATATATGTTAACTACAAACTATTTCTAATTAATTTGTTATTCATTTAACAAATTAAAAAAAATCAATAATTAACAATATCAAATTAATATATTAATCCCATAATAATAAAAAAATCCATTTATGTCTCTCCTTTGACAAATCTAAGTCATTTCCTGGTTAAGAGGGCAATCCAAAAATGATTTTACTTTTATTTACCAACATTATACCAATTTAGTTAAGACCTTATACACTTAAATCCAACAGTCTCCTACTTGGATAAGTCGCTAACTATAATTTCAAGTGCAACTCCGAACAAGTACAACTCCAAATAACCAATAAAGAGAGGTTGGTCCTAAGATAAGTGATCAAATTTCCATTCGTTCTAAAAGATATCATACATATGAGACATGAACAAGATTTTATTTCTCGATATCTCGATTCATGACTACAAAATTTAGACTACTAATAGAACACAACAATTTAGTATAGGCTCGACCAAGCACTTCAGATGTCGACAACAAATCATTGAGGGGTCCAAAGCTATCGATTTTCTTGTAAAGGAAAAAGGAACAATTAAACTTTGACTATATAATCATACATTTTACTCACCAAACCATGCATGGAATTATACTTTTATAACACCCAGTTACAAGATGCGTTTGAGTAAATGAATGCACAAATGATTTGAAAAATATGACTTATATATCTTTGTTTGAAGAATAAAAGATATTATCGTCTTAGAATTACTCTAGAATGAATCCATGAAGTAATCTCTAAGAACGAGTTTAACTAATACTCAAAATCCATATTTTTAAAGTACTCATGAATGTTGCAGCAATCTCTATGTAATGTCAAATCCCTATGGACAATCTACACTCATTTCATGATAGTCTTAAATCAATACCTACTCCCAGAAGTGTGACTGACTATGACATTTCGAATAAATTAATATTCAGGAAGTAACATGCAAAATGAAACACAAAAATAAATTATTCGTTCTATGGCTTCACACTCTTGAAATATAAATAATTCTCTATTATTTAATCACCATAATAGTTATAGATTTATCTTTTTTTTTTAAATGTTTCAAGGTATTCAAATCAACAACTAAACTTTTCAACATCTATCATGCCAATGATCTTAGCATGCATATCATGTTTTCCTTTGGTCGTCACTATTGTGAATGAATCATCTAAAAGATATTCACTTCACAGCTAGATCACCATCCTCAACATTTTATTGGATGTAGTGGAATTCCCTTCTTATATCCATTGACCTTCTGCAATCTCAAGAACCCTTAGTCAATATGACCGCACTTTCATATAATGTTTCTAGTTACAATTTGTTACTCAAAGCAAATTCAAGGTCAACTATGAAGCTTTCAAGGTACACTCCTTGGACACTTTAGTTGCACTAATGTGGTCATACCCACATTGTCGAATCTACCACCATCTCCTTCATGAAGCCTTTCATGCTACAACTCAAAATGAATATCCATTTAGACTACGACTCAAAAGCATGCTAAAATTCATGTTACTATAACTCTTCTCAATCATGCGATAATGAAACCTTTCAATACCTCAGAATTTTCTTGAAAATTGTCTAGCTATTCGGTCAAAGAAATTTCTGATACAAACTCATGAAGCTCAAAACATCTACGACATCAGAATAACCATAAGTCATAGTGTAACGTCCCAAAAATCTGTACCAAAAATTTTCTTTAAATTATTACCCAAGCCATATTCATAAAAACATATTATAAGTCATAACATGAATTCAGAGTATCATTTCCAAAACATATTTTCATTATCAGAGTAAAACATCCCAAGCTGACTAATCAATGGTGTGTGCCATGCGATCACCCCGAGCTCTTCCCTCCGCTGCCGGAAGTACCTGAAACCAAAACTGAAAACCATAAGCACGAAACTTAGTGAGTTCCCCCAACCTACCATATACCCTGCATAAACACATACTGCACATACTGGGCAACACCCGCTATTCCGGACCTCGCCCGCTACAACGGCCCCGCCGCTCCAGGCCCCGCCTGGCTTCGAGCCCCGCTTGGATACAGATCTGTTTCTTTTAGGCCCCGCCCGCTAACCAATAATACAACCTATCATATAACACATAACTGAACATACCATACTGTATTCATGTCCTAAGGTCTCGCCTATCTTGGGCCTCGCCCCTATCCTGTTACTAGCGAGTCATGGAACCCCGTCCACGCTCCTACTGATAGTGAGATACGGGCCCAACCCACACTAACTCTTTCCCTAACTTGGGCCTCGCCCATGTTCTGCTGCTAACGAGATGTGGAACACTGTCTCCACTCTGCTATTGGTGAGAGGCGGGACCTCGCCCACACTCACCTCCCTACCAGGCACATATAAGTATCACACAAACAACAAGTATATTCTATCATGCAAACCATTCCTTGGGCACCCGCCCGCTATCAATGGACCTTGGTCCTACATATCATACTGGCATACAGTGCCTAGGGCTAACCCCTGGGTCTTCCTACTCATATCTACATGGGCCGGAATTGTGGCCTTAGACCCATTCACACAAAGGGAAACTCACCTGCATTGCTGAACTTTTGCTGATGACCCTCTGATCGCTGACCGACAATTCTCTGAACCGCTGCTCCGCTAGCTCCCCGAGCTACCAATATCAATATACATAACACTTAGATCCAAACAGAACTCTAGAAGCCAACTAAGTCCACTCTTGACAAAGTCAAAGTCCTGGTCAATGTCAACCTTCCTGACTGACCCTACTCACCGAGTCAACCCGTTGACTTGTCGAGTCCTAATACTCAGAAACTCACATAATACGCCTCAACTCGCCGAGTCACCCCATCGACTCGTCGAGTTCAACGATCTCGGAGTCCCATCCTGTCCAACTCACTGAGTCAGTACTCAACTCACCGATCTAAGTCTTAACCAAAAAAGGTTGAGGTTCTACGATCCAACTCGTCGAGTCCAAGAACAGACTCGCCGAGTCCATGGCAATATTCAACAGACTCGTCGAGTTGATCTTCCAACTCGTCGAGTTCCTGCCTATCTTCATCCAACTCGCCGAGTCTACCCATGTGACTCGCCGAGTAGCTTCAGTTCTTAATCCATACAGTGGCTTTTTGGGCCATGCAGGGGATCCAAACCATAGATCCACTCTTCTACGGTCTATCCCCTATGTAAAGTTGCAAACTTTATGTGAAACCAAGAAGCTAAAAGCCCAAAACACTCTAGGGCTAGGGTTCTAGACAAGCATGCTTCACCAACACCCCCAAGACTGATACTTTATGGTTCCCTAGGCCGAAACACACCTAGATCTGAAGTAGCAACTTCAAATCTGGACTTCTAACTCGAAATGGCTCTTAATCATGCCATAAAAGCCCCAAATCTCATAACAAAGGTAACACTTCAAGCAAAAGAGTGAAGGTGACGACTTCTTACCTCCTAATGCTCTGAAAAGTCCCACCAATTCTGGATCTAAAGCCAATTCTTGAATCAACAAAGGTTCCCTTCCTCCTTCTTCCTTCAAATCACCCAAAATGGCAAGAAAGCTTGAATGGGCTAAAATGGAGTCTTAGGGTTTCGTGTTCTTGATAAGAGAGGCTATAAAGAACCCTAACGGAGAGAATGAGATGTTTATATAGTCCACAAAGTCCCGGATTTAGGGTTTTCCTCTTCAGACCGGACTCGCCGAGTCCTCTTGCCGACTCGTCGAGTCGGTCACTTACTCCTTGACCTGGATCCCGCTCGGAATCGTCGAGTTCCACCCTGGACTCGACGAGTTGACCCCCTTGACTTAGGGGTTTCCTTTCCTTTCTTGGTCTTTCTGATTATGGGTGTTACAATTCTCCCCCACTTAAACTAAACTTCATCCTCGAAGTTTCTCTACGGCGAATTGCCCTGCAATCTGCTGCCAACACTCTGCTTGGTAGACCTAACACCCGCTGACTACCTTCGCTGGCCTTCCGCCCGGTCATTCTGACTAACATTAATCCTTGCGGATAATATTCCCGAGTTTACCCTAACCCTGACCATCCTGGAAACACAACTTACTCAACTGACAATCCTTCTGGTACTCCCCGAGTACTTATGATGGACACCCTAGGGGTTCACCCCCCCCCTTTCTTGTGCATTTTCTGGCCTCCCCAAGGCAACGTTCCATAACCAACTACTTCCTCTGTCATTGTGAAGGTCCTATCCTTCACCAAATCCCTTACTCCCGCTACTTCCAGTGCGGTTCATTACAGCCAGTATCCACTGCACACTTTTCACTGCTATAACTTAGTGCTGAGCACCCCTCCCAGTGAGTGGTTCGGATAATCCTTCGAGTAAAAGATTCATCCCCGCAACGGTTAGACTCATACGAGAGCTGCGCAACAGGGTCAAACCCTTCCCTCTAAGATTATCCAACCTGCTATGATGTGCTTAGCACCCCTCGATCAACTAACTGTATTCCACCATAATCTCCTTAGCATCACTGCCACTGATTGAAAATTTCTATTGTCCCTTATCCGCCTTCTGGATGAACCGAGACCACCCTGGTCCCTACTGATCTATCAATATCTGGATTACCGGCTCCCACCGGTTTCTAGCCCCAACACAAACTTCTAGTCGCTCCCAACGACTTCCGAGGAAACTTAGGCTACCTAATGCTTCCCCCCTCTACTCTGCCACTCTAGCACTACAAGTCCTGGGATCCTCGATCCCCTAACTTGACCCTAAGGTCCTTACCAGGTCCCACCTGTGCTACTAAAACTCATGGGCGTCGCCCACGGGTCTCACCTGACTATACTATTGAGCAACCCTGCTCTTAGGTGTCACCTACACTTCTACTCACATACGGGTCTCGCCTACGGGTCTCACCCGACTATACTATTGAGCAACCCTGCACTCAGGTCTCACCTATACTGCTACTCACATACGGGCCTCGCCCACGGGTCTCACCTGGCTATACTATTGAGCAACCCTGCTCTCAGGTCTCACCTATACTTCCACTCACATACGGGCCTCGCCTACGGTCTCACTTTTCTAGGGCTATGTAGGCTAGCTCCATACTATTCTCATCTACTACCCATTCCTGATCCCCACCTTGATCACTTAGGAGATAATGGCCTCGCCCAAAATCCGCTAACTAGGAGATACGGGCCTCCGCCCACACTCCGCTAACTAAGCTGCTAGGGAATACTACGGCTTAGCTGTAGTCTTACAACACTTTCCATACTTACTGGCTGCTGACGAAAAATGTTGCAGCTCTCCCGCCGCTCTACCATGCTTTATCTGCTGTCTCTACCACTGACTACTAACACAAAAGCATCCCATGCTAACCATTCTCAAAATCCTCATTCCAACTTTTGCGAGTCCTACAGGTGACCCTCCAAACCGAATTCCCAACCAGATACTAACCATTTCGATTACATGAACTAACTGTTGGGAAGTTTCTCAAACTCCCAACGCCGAACTCCTCAATCCATCAATCATTGTGCTACTTCTTTTCCTTCTCAGAGGTCGTGTACTCATCTTGGATCTGCGTGCTCTTACCATTGTACACTCGAAGGGTTCTCCCCCACTTTGATCCTGCTTATACCTCACTACTCAATGCTTGAGAAGAATTCCAAATCTTCTCTACTATACCGCAATCAATCTGCTAAAGAACCAAGCTTGTCATAGTTAAGGGTCTAACCGATCCATCACTCAATAACACCTTTCTGAATCCAGCGGGTCACTACCGAGTTCCACACAAGCATGCTATAATTACTGCTTCCTAAGTAACCTACTTCCATAAGGCACCACCCCCTAACTACCACTTTATTATCCAAGGCATGCAGATGGCATATAACTAAATTGCAAGCAATCCGCCCAATTCTAAAATACTTATACCAAAAACGATGCAGAACCATAGCGATATAATCATGAATGAAGGAAATAGAAAACGACAGTCGCATACCTGCTACGTTCGGTGTTGCTCGTGCCTCCAAGGTAGTCATCTGAAAAGCCCTGCCTTCTATCACAGGCGCCTCCACTCGGCCCTGACGGTCATCTGTGATTCTCAAAGTTGCAGGGGCAGGTGCTATCACCCGTCCTGCCGAAAACAAACTGGGGCACTGGGCCTTCTTGTGGCCTCGCTGACTGTAGTGGAAACATATCAAGTCTGATCCCTGTGTGGTGGTAGCAGTACAATCCTTGCTAAGATGACCACTCCTACACGCACCCTCGTGCGTCCTGCCACACCTCCCGCATCGGTCGCGGCTCTGGTACTCCCTCGATCTCAAATCTGACCCCTTGGGCCTTTTTCCTGAACATGTGGCTACCTGAACCTTATCCGGTTTCCTCTTTCGGATTTGTTCCAAATCGAACTCCCTTTCTCTAGCCCAAGAAATCATATCTTCCAGCGTCTTACAGCCGGACCTTCTCACGAACTCCCTGATGTCAGCCCTCAACATCTCGTGATACCGGGCCTTCTTCATCTCCTCTTCCGCGACATACTGCGGAATAAGGAGGGCCCTCTCCCTGAACTTGGTAGTGATCTCCGCCACAGTCTCAGTAGTCTGCGTCAAATCCTGAAACTCCCGTGCTAGCTGTTGCACCTCAATAATCGGCGAAAACTCAGCCCTAAACCTGGCCGATAAATCGCTCCATGTCATCGTGTCCAACGCGACATTATCACCAATGGCGTGACCAACCTCCTCCCACCAATCCCTCACTCTGTCCTTCAGAAGACAGGAGGCGAGTCTGACATTGTCCCCCTCGGGACACCGACTCGTACGGAATGCGTTGGCAACATCAGCCAACCACCTGCTGCTAGCGATGGGGTCCCTAGCCCCGTGATAATCTGGCACTCCGCAAGCTCTAAACTCTCGGAATGTCATAGTGCGTGCTCCCATCAAAGCCATTATCTCGATACGAAAGGCTCCCAGCCTCTAATCCAAGATCTCCAATATAGCCTCCTTAGCCGTGCCAAAGATCATAGGAGTCTGATCTAAGATACCGCACGTAACCTCAACTGATATCAACTCCCTCATCCGCTCCTCGAGCTGCTCAGCCCCTGAACCCGAGCCTGTTCCCTCTCCAGCGCTTGATCCGCCCACTGGTCTCTCACGCAAAGTCACCATGCTGGAAACATATCGCAATAACTATCAGAATACTCATCACTGCTGAGGGATCACACACACACACTACAAGTTTCCTGGTCTCATCTGGGCCTTTCTCAAATCGAGCACTGATCCTCTGCTTTCAGTAGTACGGGCCCATACTACCTTCCACATCTATCCGTACTTTCCTCAAGAACTGCTTCGACTCCACCAGGTCCCTTTTTCTACTACTACAACTCCTAGACCTATCCCATCCTAGGCTTACCCTAGGGAAACCTCTGACTCAACTCAAACCAGTCCTCAGCTGCTGAAGGCCTCTTTGTGATGCCAATTAGCCATCACCTGAATACCATCACATGTGACGAGGCTCAGATAATCCTTCGAGTAAAAGACTCGTCCCTACAACGGTTATACTCAAACGAGAGCTGCGCAATAGGGCCAATCCAACACTATGAGATTATTCAACCCTGACCACATGTGACGTGACGTATTCACCTAATGGCTAACTCCCATCAATCAGAATCTCACAATGCACAAAGCAAGCAGCATTCAGACAAGGGAAAATCTAACCATAACATAATCAAGCAATCATAATCACATATCAAGAATCTGTAATAGCATGCGACAAAAGCTCATAAACTCAGGCATAACCTAAACAGGCTATCCTACTACTGTCTAACCAGTACTATCATGCAGCTCAAAAGCACATATAACAGGAACATAAGGCATCCTTCCTAGATCCTTAGTCCTAATCTAGCATGCTGCTCTACTAACTGATAATCATAACATAAACTTGTATGGGTATTTTCGGGTACTTACTTGAGCTCGGTTGATTGCATGCACCACACCCTTTTCTCTTATCAAAGTTCTTTTTCTTTCTGAATTCTTTTCGCTTTTCTAAAATTGTTTCATTTCTAAAAACTCTTTTTACAAAACTGTCCTTTCATTTTGAAAACTTTTAGACCAATCCCTTAGTTTGAGTTCAGACACACCCAAGAGTATGCCCGAATCCCTCAAACCAAGGCTCTGATACCAAATTTTAATTTCCCAAAAATCCGTACCAAAAATTTTCTTTAAATCATTACCCAAGCCATATTCATAAAAACATATCATAAGTCATAACATGAATTCAGAGTATCATTTCCAAAACATATTTTCATTATCAGAGGAAAACATCCCAGGATGACTAATCAATGGTGTATGCCATGCGATCACCCCGAGCTCTTCCCTCCGCTACCGGAAGTACCTGGAACCAAAACTAAAAACCGTAAGCACGAAGCTTAGTGAGTTCCCCCAACCTACCACATACCCTGCATAAACACATACTGCACATACTAGGCCACACCAGCTATTCCGGGCCTCGCCCGCTACAACGACCACGCCTGGCTTTGAGCCCCGTTCGAATACAAATCTGTTTCTTTTAGGCCCCGACTGCCTCTGGGCCTCGCCCGCTAACCACATAATACAACATAGCATATAACACATAACTGAACATACCTTACTGTATTCCTGTCCTAAGGCCTCGCCTGTCTTGGGCCTCACCCCTATCCTGTTACTAGCGAGTCATGGAACCCCGCCCACGCTCCTACTGATAGTGAGATACGGGCCCAGCCCACACTAACTCTTTCCCTAACTTGGGCCTCGCCCCTGTTCTGCTGCTAACGAGATGTGGAACACCATCCACACTCTGCTATTGGTGAGATACGGGACCTCGCCCACACTCACCTCCCTACCACGCACATACAAGTATCACACAGACAACAAGTATACTCTATCATGAAAACCATTCCTTGGGCACCCGCCCGCTATCAATGGACCTTGGTCCTAAATATCATACTGGAATACAGTGCCTAGGGCTAACCCCTGGGTCTTCCTACTCATATCTACATGGGCCGGCATTGTGGCCTTAGACCCATTCACACAAAGGGAAACTCACCTGCACTGCTGAACTTTTGTTGATGACCCTCTGACCGCTGACCGACAATTCTCTGAACTGCTGCTCCGCTAGCTCCCCGAGCTACCAATATCAATATAAATAACACTTAGATCCAAACAGAACTCAAAAAGACAACTAAGTCCACTCTTGACAAAGTCAAAGTCCTGGTCAAAGTCAACCTTCCTGACTGACCTTACTCGTCGAGTCAACCCGTTGACTCGTCGAGTCCTAATACACAGAAACTCACACAATACGCCTCAACTCACCGAGTCACCCCGTCGACTCGTCGAGTTCAACGATCTCCGAGTCCCATCCTGTCCAACTCACTGAGTCAGTACTTAACTCACCGATCTAAGTCTTAACCAGAAAAGGTTGAGGTTCTGCGATCCAACTCGCCGAGTCCATGGCAATATTCAACAGACTCGTCGAGTTGATCTTCCAACTCGTCGAGTTCCTGCCTATCTTCATCCAACTCGCCGAGTCTACCCATGTGACTCGCCGAGTAGCTTCAGTTCTTAATCCATACAGTGGCTTTTCGGGCCATGCAGGGGCTCCAAACCATAGATCCACTCTTCTACGGTCTATCCCCCACGTAAAGTTGCAAACTTTACGTGAAACCAAGAAGCTAAAAGCCCAAAACACTCTAGGGCTAGGGTTCTAGACAAGCATGCTTCACCAATACCCCCAAGATTGATACTTTATGGTTCCCTAGGCCGAAACACACCTAGATCTGAAGTAGCAACTTCAGATCTGGACTTCTAACTCGAAATGGCTCTTAATCATGCTAATAAAAGCCCCAAATCTCATAACAAAGGTAACACTTCAAGCAAAAGAGTGAAGGTGACGACTTCTTACCTTCTAATGCTCTGAAAAGTCCCACCAATTCTGGATCTAAAGCCAATTCTTGAATCACCAAAGGTTCCCTTCCTCCTTCTTCCTTCAAATCACCTAAAATTGCAAGAAATCTTGAATGGGCTAAAATGGTGGCTTAGGGTTTCGTGTTCTGGATAAGAGAGGCTATAGAGAACTCTAAAGGAGAGAATGAAATGTTTGTATAGTACACAAAGTCCAGGATTTAGGGTTTTCCTCTTCAGACCGGACTCACCGAATCCTCTTGCCGACTCGTCGAGTTGGTCACTTACTCTTCGACCTGGATCCCGCTCGGACTCGTCGAGTTCCTCCCTGGACTCGACGATTTGACCCCCTTGACTTAGGTATTTCCTTTCCTTTCTTGGTCTTTCTGATTATGGGTTTTACACATAGCATTCATGATCAATCATATATCTGAAGAATACAGGACTTGACTCATTCTTTCATTTTCATGATCAAAACAAAGGAACATTTAATATTTACTCAACTTCTTTCTATGAAGTATATGAATAATTCCTTTGGAATTTTTATGGTGAAAACTTTCAACACATATTGCTTTCGTTGAATCATATTAACCATTTTGATCTATACTTATAGATCCAAAGACAAAGTATCAATAATATTTTTCCATGTCCAGCATATAGAAACAATTCCCGAGCTTTTGCATCTTGCAACTTAAGGAAAATGTTTCCTATGAGTAGTATTTGAAGGGTTTTAAGCACTATAACATCCCTATGGTGCACATACATCCCTAATGCTTTGGATCTAAGTTTTCTCTAGTTATACATGCAATTTTCATTTTCCAAAGCATAAAGCCTAACTAGCATACAACATTGATAATTGAAACATAAAAAACAAGTAATATAATTACCTCTTTGTTGAGGCTTGTAGAACTTGACCCTTCAAGAGCTTGGCACCTCAAATGTGATGCCTCTAATGGAGTCACAAAACACCAAAAGCAAATGCATGATAATGAGAGAGAGAGAGAGAGGCTGTGAGGCACACAAAACAACTAGGATTCTTCTTGGAACTCTTAAGGACCTTTTTGGTGATGCTAAGGGTTACATTTATAGTGTGGAATTCCTACGGTTTTACTTGTAAACCCTAATTAACTTCCTTGGGCCTTTAGTGTAATAATCCATATGATAAGCCCTTTGTACTAACTCTTCATGGACTCCCACATAAAGTTAGTCCATCCTCATCAACATGGATCATTAGCCCAAACTATATGTATTGCTGATTTACTTAATCAGTCCATGTTAATTTAATCAGTCTCTTTTGATCACTAAATTAATTCCAAATTAATTCTTGACCAATACCAATTAAATAATATGATTTCTCAATTTATATACTATTCTTATAATATATTAAAAAATCACAGATAACCTCTTTCTCACATATCCATCCTATCAAATTGCCCTGGTGAATGCAACCCAAAAAGACCATGCTACTATCGGGTCAAGTACATACCAATTATAGTTATAGGCTTAGACACCTAATCCAATAGTCTCCCACTTGGATAAGTCTAATAACTATTATTGCAATTACGCCTACATAATCCGATTACCAATTTTAGCTCTCAAAAGCCGTTGTTGAACTCTGATCAATAACGCGTCCTTAAGATAAGGAATCGTATATTCCTCCATTCTTCAAGATATCGTACGGATTGACACATGGATTATAATCATTCTCTCTGTCCATGTGTTGTTTCCCGATTAACGATTTATTCCGACTGACAACGGACTACATTGAACACATCATCTTAGTCCAGGCTTGGCCAAGCGCTTAGGGTGTCACCACTAAATCATCGAAGGACCCACAGATATCGCTTTTATCTCTCTTAGGGTAAAAGGAACCGATAAAATTCGACTCATATGCTTTCTTAATTAACTCATCAAATCACACACAATAATATGTTTTATAAAACCAAGTTACTGGTGCATTTACTCATCATTAATGTGTAACCGACTTGCAAACTACAACTCATATGTCTCTATTTTAAGAATATAAGATATTATCGTCTCACAATCACTCGTGATAAAATCCATGAAGTGATTCACGTGATCATGGGTTTAATCCAATACTCAAATCTTATTAAAAGAGTACTCATGAACATTGCAGCAAACTTGTGTTATGTCTAAACACTTAGACATCTACAATCGGATTCATGACAGTTTTACCTCATTACTTACTTCCAAAGTATGATTGACTGTGGATGTTTGAATAATCTTTATTATTTGGGTAGTAAAACAAGCAAAGTGAAACACACGAATAATCCAATCCAATATGGACTCATCCATATTGATTACATATTATTCGTTGTATAACGTTTCAATTATTCAACTTAATACTTGAATTAAAACAATAGTTATCCCATGCTCCAAACATGCACACTATAGTTGCCTATGGTCCTTACCTTGTGAAATATATCAATTGAACACATTTCCAATGATGCTCATTTCACAATTTCCTAATCCTTATTACAAGTGTAAGAAAACAAAATCCTTGCCACTAATAGAATCCATTAGAGTCTATACTTTTACGTGATGTTCCTTTTGTAATGTCGAGGCACTAAAGTCATAGAGACTTGGACAACGATATTACAGAGCATTCCATTGGATATTGTTACAAGGCAATTCCTCAGAACTGAAGTCTCATACTCAAGGTACATTCCTTGAACATCCTTCCTGCATAAAAGTTTCTAACTTACACTTAGATTCTTAATATACAACTCTCATTATGGAAACATTTCCATAATTGTCATATGACTATCCATTCTAAATAGAATCCTATCTATTCCGAATTATAACAATATGAACATCCTTCCTGCATAAAAGTTTCTAACTTACACTTAGATTCTTAATATACAACTCTCATTATGGAAACATTTCCATAATTGTCATATGACTATCCATTCTAAATAGAATCCTATCTATTCCGAATTATATCAATATGATCCATCAATTACTATACCTCTAACTGTTCACAAGCAACCAATCTTCGATGAACCTTATATTGTTCCTGACAGTTGTTTAACAAATTTAGTCATATATAGTTCTGGTCTTTTATCCTTCTTAATGCGCTAGGCATTTGGAAAAATCAGAACATGCGAATATTACAGCATATGCAATCGATCCTATATCCGAAGCATATGGGATACGATTCATAATGTCTCACATAAAGACATGATACTAGACCAGTCTCTTGCAATAATATTTTCATATATAGAATTTCAAATGTTGAAACATTTCAACACTACATTCACATATATCCATGACTAAGTTTCATTAAAAACTGAAACCGTAAGCACAAAGCTTAGTGAGTTCCCCCATCATACCACATACCATACAATATCATCGGCATCTTTCAACCGGTAATCATCATCGGTATCTTTCAACCGGTAGTCATCATCGGTATCTTACAACCGGTAATCATCATCGGTATCTTTCAACCGGTAATCATCATCGGTATCTTTCAACCGGTAACCGGGGTCTATTCCACCCCCTACTACTAGCATACAACAACAAAGAATAAGCATACAATCAGGCATATTCGAGTACTGAACTACCCTTCGGTCTTAAAGACCACTGTCAGGGGAAAACTATCCCTATCATACATGTAACATATCATACAGATATCTCATAACCAAACACGTATCCATACCAAGATAATTATCACAAAGACAATCATCTTCTAAAGTACTCCTACTTGGTGGGTCGGCATTGTGGCCTTAGACCCACCCCTACTGGAAGGTAACTCACCTCAAAAGGCTGGCTGCTGAAAAACTGATCCGCGAATGTCTGACAGCTGCTCCGGTGATCCCCTGGCTATATTTCCATAAAACACTGAATCAGACATTGATACTATTCCCAGGGTAAAATGACAATTTTACCTCTGACCGATTCCAATCCAAAGTCAAGCCAAACTCAAAGTCAACTTCCAGTTGACCCAGCTCACCGAGTTGGCTTGCCAACTCGCCGAGTCCATCTCCAGTCGATTGACCTTACTCCCATCTCTACTCGTCGAGTTAGGCATTGACTCGACGAGTTCACTTCCTAACTGATACTGAATGGTCCTTAATCCAACTCGCTGAGTTGTATGAACAACTCGTCGAGTTAATCTTCATCCGATGAACACGTTCTGACCTCGAGTCACCGAGTTGTATGAACAACTCGTCGAGTTCTATGAAGATTGCCTTGGACTCGTCGAGCACCTTCGTGCACTCACCGAGTCCCATGAATTTTCAGATCAATGGCTTAGTCCAGAACGTTGGGTCACTCCCTGGAGACCCCCTTAAACCTTTCCACACTCAACTGGGTCCTTTCGACCCTCGACAGAATGGGACAGAATCCCCTAGACTCGCCGAGTCCAAGAATGGACTCGCCGAGTTGATCACGTCCATTCCCTATATCCTTGCTTTCTGATGAACATCCTTTGATCAAAAGATAGATCCAAGATTCTACAATGGATCTAGCACGTAAAGTTACAAACTTTACGTGCTTGCATGGGACTTTTAGCTCAAAAGGACATAAAACAAGCTCATATGGCACATGGGACCTTTCATGGGTGAAAAAGCAACCCAAATCTACCTAGTGACTCCTTTCATGATGTGATTCAGAAGCTTAAACCCCCAACCATGTTTGCAAACATGGTTGGCCACCAAAAATGGCTCATAAAAGCCCTAAACCTCCCCAAAGAGGGATCTAACAAATGAATGAGCAAGGTCACAACTTTTTACCTTCAATGAGTTGAAGAAGGTGCACAAACTCAGGTTCCCTTGATCTCTACTTGCTACCTCAAGTTTCTCTCCTTCCTTCTTAAGATCACAAACACCAAAATCCACCCACAAAGCTTAGATTGCTTCAAAAACGGCTAGGGTTTCAGTCAGGGGTGTTTGGGAGCATAAAGGGGTGATGGAGGCTACTTAAGGCCGTTTAAATAGGGTGCAAATCCCTAGATTAGGGTTTTTTGTCCAGACAGCGGCTAGTCGCCGAGTCCATGACCCGACTCGTCGAGTCCACAACTTAAAATCCGCGTCTCATCCCGCTTCTACTCGGCGAGTCAGTCCTTCGACTCGCCGAGTGCAAGGCCAAAATTGCAAATCATTAAAAGAATTAAATACAAGAATACATACCAAGAACTAGGTGCTAAAAATCTCCCCCACTTATTTTAGACTTCGTCCTCGAAGTCTGCTGCTCGCTCCTGAAACAGCTTGGGGTAATGCTCCATCATTTCATCCACTGGCTCCTAAGTCCACTCCGACCCCTTCCGGTACTGCCATTGCACCTTCACGAGTTCCACTCTTTTGTTCCTCAGATCCTTCGACTTCCAGTCAAGGATCGCTATAGGTCGCTCGATGTAATCCAGGCTGTCATCAACCTGAATGTCCTCCAAGGGTATCACCGCTGAATCGTCCACCAGGCACTTCCGCAGCTTGGAGACGTGGAAAATGTTATGGATCTGACTGAGTTCGGCTGGAAGATCCAGCCGGTACGCCACCTTGCCCACCCGGGCTACAACCCTAAATGGTCCAATAAACTTGGCACCCAACTTGCCCCGCTTCTTGAATCGGATGACGCCCTTCCAAGGCGACACTTTCAGGAGAACCATATCCCCGACCTGGAACTCCAGGTCTGATCGACGCTTATCGGCATAACTAGTCTGCCGACTCTGAGCAGTCTGAAGCCTGCTCCGGACCTGTTGAATCTTCTCTGTCGTCTTGAGCACTACTTCGGTGCTCCCCATGACCCTCTGGCCAACCTCTTTCCAGCATATCGGGGTCCTGCACCTCCTCCCATACAACATCTCGAAGGGAGGACGGTCGATACTCACATGATAGCTATTATTATACGAGAACTCCGTCAACGGAAGGTACGTATCCCAGCTACCTCCGAAGTCTAAAACACATGCCCACAGCATGTCCTCTAGAGTCTGGATGGTCCGCTCGCTCTGGCCATCTGTCTGCGGGTGAAAGGCGGTGCTGAAATGCAGACGAGTACCCAACACGTCGTGGAATGTCTTCCAAAACCTAGATGTGAACCGCACATCCCTATCTGAAATCACCAAAACTGGCACTTCGTGCCGCACCACCACCTCCCTGATATAGATATCGGCCAATTTCTCGGCGGAGATGCTCTCCTGAATCGGGATAAAGTGGGCGCTCTTGGTCAACCGATAGATGATGAACCAGATCGAATCCACTCCCTGCACGGTCATGGGGACCTTGGTGATAAAATCCATTGTGATGTCTTCCCATTTCCATAGCGGAATATCCAACGGCTGCATCTTTTCGTGCGGTCTCTGATGCTCGGCCTTGACCTTCCTGCAGGTCAAGCACCGCTCCACGTACCATGCCACATCCCGCTTCATGCAGGGCCACCAATAATGCAGACGAAGATCCCTATACATCTTCGTCTCCCCGGGATGAATGGAGAACTGGGATTTGTGCGCCTCCTCCATCAGAACCTGGCGCACACCTCCATGGTAAGGGACCCATACCCTACGGTGAAGAGTCAATAACCCTCGGCTATCATAGTCGAAGGACGAAACCTGCCCCACAATCTGCTCACTCTTCCGATGTTCATCCTTCGTAGCCTCCTGCTGAGCCTTCCGAAACCGCTCCAGCAGCGGAGTCACCACTGTCATCCTTAGGCAGATATCTCGGATCGGCGCTGCCTTGCGGCTAAGCGTGTCAGCCACTACATTGGCTTTCCCCGGATGGTAAAGGATCTCACAATTATAATCCTTTACCACGTCAAGCCACCGACGCTGCCTCATGTTAAGAATTGGTTGGTCCATGAGATACCTCAGGCTCTTGTGGTCCGTGTAGATAGTACAACAAACCCCATAGAGGTAATGACGCCAAATCTTAAGGTCGAACACAACATCCCCCAGCTCCAAATCATGCGTCAGATAGTTCGCCTCGTGAGGCTTCAGCTGCCTCGAAGCATAAGCAATAACGTGCCCTCTCTGCATCAACACTGCGCCCAAACCCGAGATGGACGCATCGCAGTACACACCAAAATCCTCCATGCCCTCTGGCAGGGCTAAGATTGGCGCCTCGTACAATCTCTGTCTCAACGTCTCGAATGCGGCCTGCTGCTCGGGTCCCCAACGAAAAACCACGGCTTTCCTTGTCATCCTGGTCAGGGTACGACTACCTTGGAGAAGTCCTGAATGAATCTCCGATAGTAGCCCGCCAATCCTAGGAAGCTCTGAATCTCGGATGAAGACCTCGGGACCTCCCATCTCATCATGGCCTCTACCTTGGCCGGATCCACTGATATCCCGTTCTGGATGACAAGGTGCCCCAGAAACTGCACCTCGCGCAACCAGAACTCACACTTGGAGAACTTAGCATATATGCTCTCCCTCCTCAACTGTAACACCGTAAAATTTGAACAATTTTTCACTTTTGTAGAACCATAAAATATTACTCACAATCATTTTAAAAACATTGTATCAACATTGTATCAGTACAAAACCCCAAGATCAGAATATATAAACTCCAATGTGCGTGTGTACGAATCATGTCGGCGCCTTCCCACGCTCATCACTGGTACCTGAAACACATAACACAACAACTGTAAGCATAAATGCTTAGTGAGTTCCCCAAAATACCGCATACGGCACATACGCCACTCGAGGCTATAATACAACCCTCCGGTCGATGTGTCTCAGTGGGATCCTTCAGTCCTGTAGCTCGTTGGACCCTCTGGTAAGGTCATAGCTCGTTGGGCCCTCCGGCCCGGTCTGTATCGTTGGACCCTTCGGTCCGGTCTATAACATCATAAAACATACATATAACACATAGCACATAATCTCATACATAACACATAAGACCCTCTGGTCCACACATAATACCACTCTAGGTAACGTATAGTGAGAAGACTCACCTCAGGTGTCTCGGTAAGTCTCTGACTCGGTAGAAATGTCATCTAGCCTCTGCCTAATCACAAAAAGTAAATACTCTCATAAATACCACTATACTCAACCCTAAAAGTCAACAAAAGTCAATGGTCAAACTTTGACCCGACTCGTCGAGTGCACTTGGCGACTCGGCGAGTCTACACGTGTCCACTGACTCTCTTAGTCCCTCTCTTGGCACGTCGAGTACTTCCCCTGACTCGATGAGTCACACCTGTCATGAATCGCAGGGTCACCCCGACTCAACTCGCCGAGTCTCAAGAACAACTCGGCGAGTTCCGCCTTGAACTCCAGACCCCTAACTCTCCTTGACTCACCGAGTTATTCCCCAACTCGACAAGTCTACTTACTGAGTGATTTACGGGAAACCCTCATCCTACTCGCCGAGTCTGTTCTTCGGACTCGGCGAGTTCATGCCATGCACAAACTCCATAGGCCTCCTAAGGTCAGATCTGTTCCATACATTCATAGATCTGGCCTTCCCAAGCATGATAATCATGTAAAGTTCAGACCTTGACACTCATATAACATCTCAATGGTCACTACTAGAAAAATAGCCTTTTACGACGCTCATTGCGCGTCGTAAAAGGCTCAGACGACGCGCAAATGCGCGTCAAGGAAGGCCTTGTCATAAAGAGAGACGACGCGCATTTACGACGCTCATTTACGACGCTCATTTACGACGCGCAATTACGACGCGCGTTTACGACACGCAATGCGTATCAACGAAGGCCCTGTCATAAAGGAAGACGACACGCATTCGCGTGTCGTAACCTTACGACGCGCGTGTTAATGACACGCAATGCGTATAAAGAAAGCCCCTGTCAAGAAAGGCCATGTCATAAATGAAGATGACACACATTTTTACGTAACGTAAATTGTAATGTTTAAAAAAAATTGTATATTTATTAATTTTTAAATTAAATTTGCATTTAATTTCTCATAATAGAAATAAAATACTTTTTTGATAGATTTACTAATTTTCAAATTAAATAACACATTAAAAGTCTCATAATACAAAATAAAATACCGTAAACAATAAAGATAATTCATTGCACTAAGGACCATGTTAACAAAAGAATATAACATTATATACCATAAGTACCCTCAAGTAATCAATCTCTTACAATGTTACTAAAAATACCCTCAAGTAATCAATGTCTTACAAAGTTAAGAGACTTAGATACTTAGTTGGTATGTAATATGGCACTAAGAAGCCCAAAAATTGTTTGTGTTTTTCCTGTTCCTGGTGGATCCTACATGGACAAAAGGTAAGAATTAACATTTTCAAAGTACAATGCCTCAATAAGGAAATCAATGGTAAAAGGCAAATCCTCATAAGAACAAACTTTATACATATATACATGGAAGTATTGTAATACACAATAACAGCAACAAATACCAAATTACCCTTTGCTTACCTTTTCTTATGGCCACCTCCAAAAGTGAGAATTTGATAAAAGATTTAGGTCACACATTCTCTCATCAAGCTTTGTATCCAAAAGTGAGAATTTGATAAAAGATTTTAAAAGTGGGAAAATATCAAGAATATAGAGGATAATACATTAAGAAAAAAAAATTACCTTCACAAAGATCAAGTTTCAACCTTCTTCCCCAACAATGTTTGAAAGCAAAAAGCTCATATATATCGATCTCTGCTAAAAGGATATCTATTGCTTGATGATCTTTCTACAAATTGAAGTACAAAATATATTAGATCATATGCCTAATATATTTTGTACTTCAATTTGCAGAAAGATCATCAAGCAATAGATATCCTTTTAGCAGAGATCGATATATAAAAGGGTTGTTATACTTGTTTACCTCTTCATCATCCTCATCACCAAAGTCCTCTTCATCAGCATCCTATAAAAAAAGAATTTTCAAAAACAAAATCAGTAACACAATAATAAAGGAAGGTGGATTTCAAAAAAAGAAAAAGAAAAGGTTTTAAGAAAGGTTTTATTCAAGCAAACAATAAAAAGATGCTTATTTTTTTATGATTAATTAAAAGAATATATAATCTGAACATACTCCATCTTGAATTTAATCCATGTCATCTTCACATTGGGTCCCACTGAACCAACTAAAGAAGCTGTTGCATCAAACCAATCAAGAAACAAAATATAGACCTTTTAGTTTATGTTTCTTGTTTACTTAACAAAAATAAGACTTAATCAAGAAAAAAATTATAGACCTGTCCCTAACCTTCTGTGTTGTGGAAAAAGCTAATCCAACCAAACCTCTTATCCTACCAACCTCTTTCTCAACTGCAGCCTTCAACTTAGCATCAACCTGAAACCAAACTCATTTTATACATTAACCAATTATAAAACACTTCATATCAATATCTGAAAATTTTAACTAATGACAAAAATAACCTTGTCAATGCAGCGATCAGCATCCAGGAGATAACATAAGTAGAGAGTTGCTTGTACACATCAGCCTCCGTATACTAGTTAAAAATAAAATTTTCAGTTTTTGATCAAGGGTAACGACAAAAATAGTGTTTTTGACTTTGAGATGAAAACCAACCCGTCTCACGAGACGACCATTACAACGAAGGTAATTTGGGCATACTGTTCCTCTCTCAGATTCACCAACAACATGCAAGTTTAAACTCCATGTTGTATAGTCGCATGTTTCATCATCACACTGAAATTTTTACATCCCATTTAAGTAAAAAAATTAAAAAATAAAAATCATAATAGCATTGTTTTCATACCGTCATAATTCCTTTGTAGTATGTGGATATGAAGAATTCAATTCGTCTTTTTACCTGATTCCATTCCACCAACAATTTACTCACATTATTTCTTTGATTTCCATGTATTATATACTATATATGTAGGAAAAACAAACCTGATTGGCTAAAGATGTTGGAGGGAGTTCCACTTGACACTTAGGGCAACATAATTTCTACCAAAAGGTAGTGGTGGTGTTATATCCACTAGAACCTACAAAATACAAATCAAAATAAAATAAGGAGTAAATATAAGGGATAATTAAAGTTATATACTACTAAATAGAAGTAAATACATGTTAAGTAATTTACCGGAACCATTTCTACTTTTTTCAAAGCAAGTTTTAAAGGCTGTGTCATGACATAGTATTTTGTAAGAAGTTGTCGAGCAGCATCTTTGTCCCCTTTTCCTTGTGTTGTTAGTACAACCCTACTCAACCCCTCAACAGCAAAAAAAGTACCCATAGACTACCTTGATTTAAGAGGAAACATAAATAAGTGGTTAATAATGTGTGGCCCAACAGAAGCTTCACGGTTTCTATCAGCAAAAAAGTACAGAAAACATGAGAATTTAATCATTTATATATTGAAATTTGTTAAATATGAGGAATGATATAACTTACAGGCAAACGATCCCAAACAAGGTGATCATCATTTGGTTTGAGGTGATAATGAGAGCATCCAAACGCAACAGCAGCCACACCAATGTAAAAGCATGTCCAACCACAAAGCTCACCTTGTAGACTTAGGCATTTTATACCAGGCAGAATCAGGGGCAGTATAAACCTGAGAAGTGGATGCTACTTTGTTTAATTGTAGTTATCACTATTATAATGTAGAAAGAAAAAGGAAGTAAAGTAAGATACTTTGATGATTTCCCAAATGCCCCTGATTCTCTTTACTTAATGATGTCCCAATTATGATTAAACAGGGGTATTAGGGGCATTTTAGGCATTTTATATCAGGCATTTTAGGCAGAATCAATCCACATCTCAGGTTTACTTGTAGTTATCACTTATCACAATATTCTGAAGTATGATTAAACAGGGTTACTTAAACAGTTAGTGAACAAGTTATACACTTAACCACATTACATATAAAGGGGTGAAAAGTAGAGTACAATCACATAGCTATTAATAAGCTCAAGAGAAGATTGCAAGTTAGATTAATTACCAGTTTCATGTTCATTTATTCCATTGCCATGATTATAATCATAATCATCACGATAATCATCTTAAGCATCATACTCTTCATCAAAATCAACTCCATATGATACTTTGTGAGGCATTCCCTGGTTAAATAAAAAATCAAATATGATACAGAATAAGCTTTCAATATGGAAATTAGACTTGAGAAGATACAAATATAGGTCCTTTTATATGCAGATTAAATTATGAAACTGAAATCATAAGAAATATTTTTAAAAGATAATACCTTGACTTTATTGTGGACTGAATCAAAATAACATAATCATCCAAACCCTTCCCAGATCTGAAACTAGCCAAAATAAACATGTTATTTGTATCCAAAACGTTAAAGGGTTCTCTAAAATCGAAGCAAAGACAAAAACTAGCCAAAATAAACACACAAACCTGTCAAATGAAGTCATGCCACTGTCAGTTTGATAGGAGTCGGAATTGCAGGCATCATGATGTCATCGATTGGCGGTGCTCATGGATGCTCTGGTGGTCGGACGGAGAGAATAGAAATGGAGGGTAGGAAGCAAGATCTAGGGTTCGAGTGTGAGAGAGAACCGTTATTGCATCGTCGATGATTTCATTAGACGCACTCCAAACTCAACCGGAATTCGGATCCTTCGGAGGCACCAGTGGGAGGTACATGTTTGCCCTAGATCTTGAACTCCCGCCGGATTTCTTCCCGGAATTCATGCTCTTCCATGGGTCGACTTTCTTCCCTTTGCCAATCTGATTACGCAGACGTACCTGCGAGAGTCGGTCATCGAAAATTTCAATATCGAGTGATTCGGAGGTGGGACCATCGGTAGAGGAAGAATCATCGAGCGTTTCTTTCGTTTTGAAGGAGAAGGTTAGGGGCAGCGGTGCGTGGGATCTGAGTGGGAATAGAGGGATTGGCATTCCGATCTTGAACCGGTATCTTGAGATGGCGGAATTGTGTGCTTAGGTTTCTAGATGTACTGCAAACTCTTAAAGCTTATCGGGTTCGATGTTGGTGGTGGCAGCTTAGGGCTTAGAGAGAGAGAGAGAGAGAGTATAGAGGTAAAGGAAGACGAGCCGATTCAAAAGGATGTGCTGATTCAAAAGGATTATTAGGGTTCTATTGTAGGATTCTAGTGTGGATTGAGTTTTTAAGGCTCAATGGCGGTGGCAGTGGTAGTGGCGATGGCTTAGGGTTTACAGAGAGAAGGAAAGAGTGAATGAAAAGGGAGATACTGAAAAGAGAGGATAGAAGCGGGGTTCAAAATTTTAGAATTTCAGACAATTTCATTTCCCCCCTTTAAAAATGCGCGTTTAGGCAAAAAAAATATAAAGCGACACATTTAGAGGACGCACACTTTATGAAAGGCGCTCTCCGCATTTCTTTTTTTTTATTATTTTCTTACACTAATTTTAGGGCACGCACAAATGCGTGTCCACTATCCTTCAAATTTTGTAAAATTGACATTATTTTTTAGGGCACACACCAATGCGCGTCCTCTATCAGCGAGTGTCATTGTTTGCGCGTCATTAAAGGCTGTTTTTCTAGTAGTGGGTCTAACTTGGTGATTTAGCCCCAAAAATGACATCCCAAGCTCATGGCTCCCAAAATGACTCATAAAGCTCCAAGGGTTAAGGTCTCTGGACTTCTTTGGGTCCAGATCCAAGACATAGACTCGAGAAGGGACCAAATGCTCCACTTATCCAACCCCTAAAAGGGTTAGAAAACCCTAACACTAAGAATCAACACCAAAACTGAAGAAGGTCCGAGCAAAATACCTCAATATGGTCTCTAAGAACTCAGAAATCACCAAAATCACACCTCCTTCAGCCTCCTCTTGCCTTGGTCACCTCCCTCTTGCAAAAACACCAACAAAAGGATCAAGAATGGCCTCTCCTTCCTCACAAACGCTCTAGATCTCTTAGGGTTTCTCTATGGGGTTTGGTGGCCGAAAATGACGGCCCTAAGGGCCTTTAAATAGGTCTCAAACCCTGGAAATTAGGGTTTCATTAAACAGCGTGGACTCGCTGAGTCCACTCATGAACTCGCCAAGTCTAGCTGTGAACTCAGATACGAATCCGCGACCATACTCGGCGAGTTTACACACCAACTTGCCGAGTCTCCTCACAACTTCCAAAATTAAAGAATAAAATATAATACCTGAAAATCCGGATGTTACAATTCTCCCCCACTAGAATCAGACTTCGCCCTCGAAGTCTCACTCTGCAAACAACTATGGATGCTGCTCCCGCATCTCACGCTCCGGTTCCCAAGTTAGCTCTGACCCTTTCCGATGCGGCCACTGGACCTGGACTAGAGGCACCTCCTTATTCCTCAAAACCTTGATCTTCCGATCTCTAATCGCCACCGGTCTCTCAACATAATTCAGGCTCGCATCCACCTAAATATCTTCTCATGGCACCACTGCCGACTCGTCAGCTATACACTTTTGCAGCTGTGACACGTGGAAAGTGTCATGAATCTGACCCAACTCTGCTGGTAACTCCAAACGGTAAGCTACCCTGCCTACCCTCGCGATCACCCTGAAAGGACCAATATATCGGGGCCCCAACTTGCCCCTCTTCCTGAATCGAATCACTCCTTTCCAAGGAGAGACCTTCAGGAGCACGAAGTCGCCGACCTGAAACTCGAGCTTGGACCGGCGTCTGTCCGCATGACTCTTCTGATGACTCTGAGCGGTCAACAACCTCTGTCTGACCTGCTGGATCTGCTCTGTCGCCTGAAGCACAATCTCGGTACTACCCATCACACACTGCCCTACTTTTCCTTAACAAATAAGGGTCCGACACCTCTTCCCATACAACAGCTCAAAGGGCAGCATGCCAATGCTCGAATGATGGCTGTTGTTGTAAGAAAACTCTGCCAAGGGCAAACACATTTCCCAACTCCCACCGAAATCCAACACACATGCTCGGAGCATGTCCTCGAGCGTCTAAATCGTCTGCTCACTCTGCCCGTCAGTCTGTGGGTGGTATGCGGTACTAAAATGCAGTTTCGTACCCAATTCCTCATGAAACTTCTTCCGGAATCTGGAAGTGAAACGTACATCTCGATCTGAGACAATCGAGATCGGCACTCCATGTTGCGATACCACCTCTCTCATGTACATCTCTGCCAACCTCTCCGCGGAAGAGCTCTCATTGATGGCCACGAAGTGAGCACTCTTCGTCAACCTGTCCACAATCACCCAAATTGCATCGACACCCCTCGCGGTCCTTGGCAATTTGGTGATGAAATCCATGGTAATCTGTTCCCATTTCCACTCGGGAATCTCTAATGGTTGCAGCTTACCATGTGGACACTGGTGCTCGGCCTTAACCCTGCGACAGGTCAAGCATCTCTCTACAAACCATGCGACATCCCTCTTCATAAAGGGCCATCAATATTCCTTTTTCAGGTCCAAATACATCTTAGTGGCCCCGGGATGGATCGAGAATTTCGATCGATGAGCCTCTTCCATCAAAATGGTACGCGTTCTGCCCACGGACGGTACCCATATTCGATCTTGAAATGTCATAACCCCCGGCTATCGGTAACGAATTCCGATACCAGCCCGACAACTCGCTCTGTCTTCTGGCTTTCTGGCCTCACAGCCTCAGCCTGGGCCCCATGAATAGCATCCAACACCGGGGTCATCACTGTCAATCTCAAACAAACATCTCGCATTGGAGCGCCCTCCGCCCTACGGCTCAGTGCATCGGCTACAACATTAACCTTGCCTGGGTGGTACAGGATCTCAGAATCATAATCCTTGACTACGTCCAACCACCTCCTCTAGCGCACATTCAGGTTGGGCTGATCCATCAAATACTTCAATCTCTTGTGGTCCATGTATATCGTACACCGAAACCCATACAGATAATGTCGCCAGATCTTGAGGGCGAACACTACCGCTCCCAGTTCCAAATCATGAGTGGGATACCTCGACTCATGAGGCTTAAGCTGCCTCGATGCATATGCTATCACATGCCCCCTCTGCATAAGCACCGCTCCCAATCCAGATATCGATGCATCACAATATACCACAAAATCCTCCATCCCTTCCGGAAGGGCTAACACTGGGGCTTCGCATAATTTCTGGCGAAGTGTCTCGAACAAGGTCTGCTTCTCCGGACCCCAAGAAAACGCAACACCCTTCTGGTTCAACTTGGTGAGTGGCACGGCGATCTTGGAGAAATCCTTAATAAATCTCTGTTAATAGCCGGCCAAACCCAAAAAGCTCCTGATCTCGGTGGGTGATCTCGGCACCTCCCACCTCATGACCGCCTCAATCTTGGCCGGATCGACCAATATCCCATTCTGGTTAACGAGATGCCCCAAAAATTGAACCTCTCGTAGCCACAACTCACATTTGGAGAACTTGGCATAAATCCTCTCCGATCTCAAAACTCCGAGGATCTCCCTCAAATGCTCCTCATGCTGCTCTCTGGATCTCGAATACACCAACATGTCATCGATGAACACGATCACTGAGCAATCCAACATCGGTCTGCACACTCTATTCATGAGATCCATGAACACCGCTGGTGCGTTGGTGAGTCCGAAAGGCATCACCATGAACTCGTAATGCCCATAACGAGTCCGGAATGCTATCTTCTAGACGTCCTCCTCCCGCACCCTCACCTGATGATACCCAGACCTCAAATCGATCTTGGAGAACCAAGATTCTCCCTACAACTGATCGAACAAATCATCGATCCTCGGCAACGGGTAACGGTTCTTGACCGTTAGCTTGTTCAACTCACGATAATCAATGCACATCCGGTGCGAACCATCCTTCTTATTGACAAAAAGAATAGGCGCCCCCCATGGCGAACTGCTCGGCCTGATAAATCCCTTCCCCAGCAGCTCCTAGAGCTACGAGGATAGCTCCCGCATCTCTGGAGGCGCATTGCGATAAGGCGCCTTGGCGATAGGCGCAGCTCCCGGAACCAATTCAATACCGAACTCTACTTGCCTCTCCGGAGGCACACCCGGAAACTCCTCTGGAAACACATTCGAAAACTCACGCACTATTGGGACCTCATCCACTGACTTCGGTCTCTCTGAATCAACCCTCGCATCCATCACATATGCCACAAATCCCTTACAGCCCTGCTGTAGACTCTATCTCGCTATGGCAGCCTAGCAAAATGTTGACCCCGTACGTGTACCCTCGCCGTACACCCTAAGAACTCCCTCACTAGGGTCTCGAATCGTCACCAATTGACGCTCGTAGTCTATCACCGCTCCATATCGACTCAACCAATCCATACCCACTATAACACACACGTTCCCCATCGCGATCGGAACTAGATCTATCGGAAACTCCACACCGAAGATCTTAAGGACACATCCTCGAATCACATCAGAAGCATATACTGCTCGCTCATCAGCTATGGAAACTCGCAGAGGTCGATCCAACGCCTCTCGACGGATACCAATGAGCTGACTAAATGCTATTGAAACAAACGACCGACTCGCACCCGAGTCAAATAATACCAAAGCAGGCACAGAACTCACAAGAAAAGTACCTACGCACATCATCATATAAGCATAAAAACTCAACTCAAATAAAAGATGAATAGAGAATACATACCAACCACAATATCGGGCGATGCGTGGACCTCCTCCGCAGTCAATTGAAATGCTCTCCCACGAGCCTTCGGGGCCTCGGCCTTCACCGGCTGAACCTCGGTAGCCCTAGCAGCAGGCGCAGATCCCTACGCTGACCCCTGAAGAAGCTGAGGGCACTCAGCCTTCCGATGGCTGGTCTGGTTGCAATGAAAGCAAACCGAAAATCCCTTGGGGCAATCCCTCGCGATATTCCCTTCCTTCCTGCACTTGTAGCATACTCCAGCCCTACATGACCCCTCGTGACTCTTACTGCACTTCCCACAAGTGCGGCCCTTCGTGCCCCCAGATCTCGAATCAGCGGGTCTAGCCCGCTTGGCTGTCGGCTGAGACTGAGCCGGTCGCCGATCCGCCCTCTGTAACTCGGCCTCCTCCTAGGCCTGAGTCTCCAACTCAATGTGCCTCTTCCGGGAATTTGCCTGGAACTCAGCAAATATCCGGTAAGTCGAGTTCGCCACAAACTCTAGAATATCTATCCTCAGAACACTCACATAACGGCTCATATGAGCTTGCTCAGAAGACACCTACTCAGGGAAAAACATCGCCCTCTCATGAAAACTTCCTGGTGATCACTGCCACAGAATCAGTACCCTGCTTGAGGGTCAAGAACTCCTGAATCAACCGTTCCCTCTCCACCGGGGGAACATACTCCTCTCTGAACATAGCGGTGAACCTCTCCCAGGTCACCTCGGAAATCTCAGCCAAAGCTAAGTTTGCCATCACCAACTTCCACCAATCCTTCGCTCCCAAGCGGAGCTGGTTCAGGGCGAACCGAACCCTCAAGTGCTCTGGACAAGAATACGTATAGAAACATCCCTCGATGTCAGAGATCCATCTCATAGCGGCAATCGGGTCATGCGTCCCGTCGAACTCTGGTGGCTTTGTGTTGCTAAACTCCCGAAACAACAACGAGTTACCTCCCTGAGGTCTGGCAACAGCAACAACAACAGTAGCTGCAGCTGCAGCAGCCTCAGTCAGCGCTGCATACCGCTCATCAAAAGTCTTAATCAATGTGTTCTTGATGTCCCTAAACATCTCAGGAATCTCAGCCCAGATGGCAGCAGCCACCTCCTCGTGAATCAATCGACGGATCTCCTCGTCGCTGACACCACTGCTCTCAGGTGTGTGTCGAGTCCCAACCATGATGCCTCTGAAATACAACAAAAACTATCAGAGACTTGATCGAGCATACTCATACTCGATGACGCAACCCTACTCGTCCTCCGTTGTCCAAAAGATTCTAACTTGGAATGCCCACTGATCCGGTGTCTTCAGTAGTATGGGCCAAATACTACTGACCACACCGCATCAGCATTCACTCCAAGTCCTCCTCCTTGGATCTTGGATTACAAGTACTCTATTCTCATGAGCTCCTAACTGCTATCTACTCGCTCTCAAAGCATCTCAGCAGCAGAATTCTCCTAGGCTAAGGCATCACAAATCAGGCCACTCTAGTCCTAATATGTATACCTAGTCTACTCTAGCATGCATAATGTAACATATCTCATAACACATAATGTAAGGGTACTTTTGGCGATTCACCGTTCGGGCGCTGGCTGATCGTACACACGACTCTGCTCTGTTTATCTCAAAACTCTTTTTACTCTTTTCAAAAAATTTACTTCATTATCAAAATTTTCCTCAAATCCTCAGTTTGAGTTCAGATACGCCCAAAGATGCATCCGAATCCCTCAAACCAAGGCTCTGATACCAACTTCTAACACCGTAAAATTTGAACAAATTTTCACTTTTGAAAAACCATAAAATATCATTCACAATCATTTTAAAAACATTGTATCAACATTGTATCAGTACAAAACCCCAAGATCATAATATATAAACTCCAATGTGCGTGTGTACGAATCATGCCGGCGCCTTCCCGCGCTCATCACTGGTACCTAAAACACATAACACAACAACTGTAAGCATAAATGCTTAGTGAGTTCCCCAAAATACCGCATACGGCACATACGCCACTCGAGGCTATAATACGACCCTCCGGTCGATGTGTCTCAGCGGGACCCTCCAGTCCCGTAGCTCGTTGGACCCTCTGGTCCGGTCATAGCTCGTTGGGCCCTCCGGCCTGGTTTGTATCGTTGGACCCTTCGGTCCGGTCTATAACATCATATAACATACATATAACACATAGCCCATAATCTCAAACATAACACATAAGACCCTTTGGTCCACACATAATAGCACTCTAGGTAACGTATAGTGAGAAGCCTCACCTCAGGTGTCTCGGTAAGTCTCTGACTCGGTAGAAATGTCATCTAGCCTCCGCCTAATCACACAAAGTAAAGACTCTCATAAATACCACTATACTCAACCCTAAAAGTCAACAAAAGTCAATGGTCAAACTTTGACCCGACTCGTCAGGTGCACTTGGGCGACTCGACGAGTCTACACGTGTCCACTGACTCTCTTAGTCCCTCTCTTGGCACGTCGAGTACTTCCCCTGAATCGACGAGTCACACCTGGCATGAATCGCAGGGCTACCCCGACTCAACTCGCCGAGTCTCAAGAACAACTCGACAAGTTCCGCCTTGAACTCCAGTCCCCCTAACTCTCCCTGACTCACCGAGTTATTCCCCAACTCGACAAGTATACTCACTGAGTGATTTACGGGAAACCCTCATCCTACTCGCCGAGTCTGTTCTTCGGACTCGGCGAGTTCATGCCATGCACAAACTCCATAGGCCTCCTAAGGTCAGATCTATTCCATACATTCATAGATCTGGCCTTCCCAAGCATGATAATCACGTAAAGTTCAGACCTTGACACTCATATAACATCTCAATGGTCTAACTTGGTGATTTAGCCCCAAAAATGACATCCCAAGCTCATGGCTCCCAAAATGACTCATAAAGCTCCAAGGGTTAAGGTCTCTGGACCTCTTTGGGTCCAGATCCAAGACATAGACTCGAGAAGGGACCAAATGCTCCACTTATCCAAAACCTAAAAGGGTTAGAAAACCCTAACACTAACAATCAACACCAAAACTGAAGAAGGTCCGAGCAAAATACCTCAATATGGTCTCTAAGAACTCAGAAATTACCAAAATCACACCTCCTTCAGCCTCGTCTTGCCTTGGTCACCTCCCTCTTCCAAAAACACCAACAAAAGGATCAAGAATGGTCTCTCCTTCCTCACAAACGCTCTAGATCTCTTAGGGTTTCTCTTTGGGGTTTGGTGGCCGCAAATGACGGCCCTAAGGGCCTTGAAATAGGTCTCAAACCCTGGAAATTAGGGTTTCATTAAACAGCGTGGACTCGCCAAGTCCACTCATGAACTCGCCGAGTCCAGCTGTGAACTTGGATATGAATCCGCGACCATACTCGGCGAGTTTAAACACCAACTCGCCAAGTCTCCTCACAACTTCCAAAAATAAAGAATAAAATATAATACCTGAAAATCCGGATGTTACATCAACGTACTTAGAACCTCACGCAAGTGCTCCTCATGCTGCTCTCGCGTCTTGGAATAAACCAAGATATCGTCAATGAAAACAATCACGGACTGATCCAACATCGGCCGACTCACGCGATTCATGAGATCCATGAACGCGGCAGGAGCGTTGGTGAGCCCGAAAGGCATCACCACAAACTCGTAATGACCATAGTGTGTCCGAAAAGCAGTCTTCTTCATATCCTCCTCTCTAACCCTCATCTGATGATACCCTGATCGCAAATCAATCTTGGAGAGCCAAGATGCTCCCTGAAGCTGGTCGAAGAGGTCATCGATCCTCGGGAGTGGGTAACGGTTCTTCACCGTTACCTTATTCAACTCCCGATAGTCTATACACATCCGATGCGACCCGTTCTTCTTTTTCACAAACAAAATTGAGGCTCCCCAGGGTGAACTTCTCGGTCTAATGAATCACTTGTCTAACAGCTCCTGCAGCTGTGTAGACAACTCCTGCATCTCAAGAGGAGGCAACCGATACGGCGCCTTGGCTATCGGAGCCGCACCAGGGACTAAGTCGATCAAAAACTCCACCTGCCTCTCCGGAGGTATCCCAGGCAACTCCTCGGGGAATACATCCAAAAACTCCTGCACCAGGGGTACATCACCCACTGTCGCCTTACCCGCCTCCCGGGTGTCCATAACATACACGATATACCCAGGGCAACCCTGCTGAAGGTAGCGCCTAGCTCTCGCTACTGAACATACAGCTGGTCCTCGTTGTGGCCTCTCGCCCTGAACTACCAACTCTCCCCCACTTGGGGTCCTGATCCGTACCAGCTGATATGCACAATCTATCACTGCCCCATTGGGGCTCAACCAATCCATTCCTATAATAACCTTGTTCCCCCGCAACGGTATGGGAACCATGTCTACTAGGTAACGTTCCTCGAACAGCCGCAAAACACAATCTCGTTAGACCTCCGATGCTCGCACTGATCGGTCGTCTACAATGTCGACCTCTAGAGGGCAGTCCAACATGCCCGAAGACTCAGGAAACTTCTTGCTAAGCGCAAGAGAGACAAATGATTGGGTAGCACCTGAATCAAACAACACCTGAACTAGAATACCGTTCACATGGAACGATCCTAAACGCATATACACAGAGCACATATCAATATTATAACATCATAAAAATAAATCAGAGGAAAAGAATCATACCCGTCACCACATCGGGTGCAGCGCGTGCCTCCTCGGCTATCAGCAAAAATGCTTGGCTCCGAACAACTAGAGCCTCCGACTTGACCTTCCGGCCATCCATAACCCGTGCTGTCGCCGACGCTGGCGCCACTGCCGGCGCTGCTGCTGCTGCTGTCAACCTGGGACAATTGGCCTTTTTATGGCCCCTCTGATTCCAATGGAAGCAAATCACGTCTGATGTCTGAACCGCAGAAGCAGGGGCAGTACAATCTCTTCCAAATTGCCCCACCTTTCCGCACTTATAGCAGCCTGAACCTGACCCAGTACGACAAACTCCCTCATGTGACCGGCCGTATTTCCCACAGCGGTCCCGTCCTGACTGGCCTTTCGGCCTACCATCGGATCCCTTGGGCTTCTTCCCCAAAGCCCCCATTTCCTGCCCCTCAGCGGCCTTCCTCTTTCGTATGTGCTCCAAATCAATCTCTCTCTCCCTAGCCCTGGTAATCATGGACTCCAGGGTAGGGCAAGTAGAGAAACTAACATGCTCCCGAATATAAGCCTGTAGCATGTCATGGTATCTGGTCCTCCTCATATCCTCATCCCCCGCATACTGGGGTACCAACAAGGCCCTCTCCCGGAACTTGGCGGTGATCTCTGCCACAGTCTCTGTGGTCTGTCTCATATCCAAGAACTCTCTGGCCAGCTGCTGAAGCTCCACAACTGGTGCAAACTCAGCCCTGACGGGTCACAAAATCTGACCATGACATAGCCTCAATAGCTGGGGCTCCCAATGTATCGCCAATCAACTCCTACCAATTCTCTGGCTCTATCCCTCAAACAACCTGCAGTGAAACAGACCTTCGACCCTTCCGGGCAGAAGCTCGTCATCTGAGCAGACTCGATGTCTGCGATCCATCTCCTAGCAGTAATGGGGTCCTTAAAGGACAGTGTGCGTGCACCCACCTGGCTAGACGCCAGATCACTCCTGAATGCCCGGAGGCGATCCTCCGTCAGCTCGATAATCCCTTCCTTGATCAACCCGAAAACGATCGGGGTCGCCTCAAGGACACCTCACGTAATCTCAGACACGATGAAATCACGTAACCCATCATCAACATGCTCGGAGCCCGCTCCCGAACCCGATCCTGAACCAGATCCTGATCCCTATACTCCATGACGTGTGACCACCATTCTGAAAATAATAACACAATTGTCAGGATCACCTATACCCCCGAAAGGTCTCACACACTCTCCAAGTTTCCAGGTTCCATCTCGGCCCTCCTTGAATCGAGTACGGATCCTCTGCTTTCAGTAGTACGGGCCCATACTACCTTCCACATCTATCCGTACTTTCCTCAAGAATTTCCTTGACTTCACCAAGTCCCTTTTCACCGATGCTCTCCTTACTGATCACATCCTAGGTTTCCCTAGGGCACTCTCCGACATACTCCTCGCCATCAGCTGCATTAGGAGTCCTTACCGCGTCCCCCCTAACTAGCTTGCGGACACTGTTACATATCCATTCACTAGTTAGTCAAAGTTGGCCAGAACCCCCATAGCACAAGCAAGCAGCATTCGGGCGTTGAGTAAGCAAACCAGGCATAACCTACACATGCCATCCTACAACTGACTAAACACTCCTAGCATACAACTCATACAACAAGCATATAAGGCATCCTTCCTAGATCCTTAGCCCTAACTAGCATGCAATTCTCAGAATCATATATCAGGCACACAAGGCATCCTCCTAGATCCTTAGTCCTATTTTAGCATGCAGTTTTCTGAATCAAAACCAGACAACATAACATAACAAGTATGGGTATCTTGGGGAAAGCTTACTTGAGCCCGGCCGGTCGCACTCATCACACACTTCGTCTTTCTTAAAACTTCCATTTTAGATTTTAGAAAACCATTTTCCTTGTAAAAATCTTTTAGTCCCTTGGTTTGAGTTCAGACACCTCCGAGGGTGTGTTCGAATCCCTCAAACCAGGGCTCTGATACCAACTTATAACATCCCAAAATTCAAGCCCAAAAATTACATTTTTAATTATTTATTTCATAAAAGCATTCATTAGAAAATACTGTGCCAACACGTTATTTCATAAAACAATGTATCATGTTCGAAACCCATGTCATAAACACATTTCATATCAGAGTACAATCCCAGAAAACTTCGTGCGGAAAATCATATGTGTGTGATGTCATGCTACGCCGCCAGCTCCTTCCCTTTAGACGAAGAGGTACCTGAAACCAAAAACTGAAACCGTAAGCAGAAAGCTTAGTGAGTTCCCCCATCATACCACATACCATACAATATCATCGGTATCTTTCAACCGGTAATCATCATCGGTATCTTTCAACCGGTAGTCATCATCAGTATCTTACAACCGGTAATCATCATCGGTATCTTTCAACCGGTAATCATCATCGGTATCTTTCAACCGGTAACTAGGGTCTATTCCACCCCCTACTACTAGCATACAACAACAAAGAATAAGCATACAATCAGGCATATCCAAGTACTGAACTACCCTTCGGTCTTAAGGACCACTGTCAGGGGAAAACTATCCCTATCATACACGTAACATATCATACAGATATATCTCATAACCAAACACGTATCCATACCAATATAATTATCACAAAGACAATCATCTTCTAAAGTACTCCTACTTGGTAGGCCGGCATTGTGGCCTTAGACCCACCCCTACTGGAAGGTAACTCACCTCAAAAGGTTGGCTGCTGAAAAACTGATCCGCGAATGTCTGACAGCTGCTCCGGTGATCCCCCGGCTATATTTCCATAAAACACTTAATCAGACATTGATACTATTCCCAGGGTAAAATGACTATTTTAGCCCTGACCAATTCCAAACCAAAGTCATGTCAACTTCCAGTTGACCCGGCTCGCCGAGTTGGCTTGCCAACTCGCTGAGTCCATCTCCAGTCGATTGACCTTACTCCCGTCTCTACTCATCGAGTTAGGCATTGACTCGACGAGTTCACTTCCTAACTGATACTCAATGGTCCTTCATCCGACTCGCTGAGTTGTATGAACAACTCGTCGAGTTAATCTTCATCAGATGAACACGTTCTGACCTCGACTCGCCGAGTTGTATGAATAACTCGCCGAGTTGTATGAACAACTCGTCGAGTTCTATGAAGATTGCCTTGGACTCGCCGAGCACCTTCGTGCACTCGCCGAGTCCCATGAACTTTCAGATCAATGGCTTAGTCCAGAACATTGGGTCACTCCCCGGAGACCCCCTTAAACCTTTCCACACTCAATTGGGTCCTTTCGACCCTCAACAGAATGGGACAGAACCCCCTAGACTCGCCGAGTCCAAGAATGGACTCGCCAAGTTGATCACGTCCATTCCCTAAATCCTTGCTTTCTGATGAACATCCTTTGATCAAAAGATAGATCCAAGCTTCTACAATGGATCTAGCACGTAAAGTTACAAACTTTACGTGCTTGCATGGGACTTTGAGCTCAAAAGGACATAAAACAAGCTCATATGGCACATGCGACCTTTCATGGGTGCAAAAGCAACCCAAATCTACCTAGTGACTCCTTTCATGATGTGATTCAGAAGCTTAAACCCCCAACCATGTTTGCAAACATGGTTGGCCACCAAAAATGGCTCATAAAAGCCTTAAACCTCCCCAAAGAGGGATCTAACAAATGAATGAGCAAGGTCACAGCTTTTTACCTTCAATGAGCTGAAGAAGGTGCACAAACTCAGGTTCCCTTGATCTCTACTTGCTACCTCAAGTTTCTCTCCTTCCTTCTTAAGATCACAAACACCAAAATCCACCAAAAAGGCTTAGATTGCTTCAAAAACGGCTAGGGTTTCAGTGAGGGGTGTTTGGGAGCATAAAGGGGTGGTGGAGGCTACTTAAGGTCATTTAAATAGGGTGCAAATCCCTGGATTAGGGTTTTTTGTCCAGACAGCGGCTAGTCGCCGAGTCCAGGACCCGACTCGCCGAGTCCACAACTTAAACTTCGCGTCTCATCCCGCTTCTACTCGGCGAGTCAGTCCTTCGACTCGCCGAGTCCAAGGCCAAAATTGTAAATCATTAAAAGAATTAAATATAAGAATACGTACCAAGAACCAGGTGCTACACATAACTCTAAGACTCGATTTTGGAATGAAGTATGACTCATCCTTTTGATCTTAACCATTTTAACAATTCTTGATACCTCTCCTTAGTCATATAAATGAACTAAGGTGTACTTTGAGGATCAATTGTGACATGGTTCCATAATCATTAGAATGATCATAAAGCACGATACTAAAGTATTCTCCTTTCCTTTCAGATTGGAGAAAACTTTTATCTTTCTGCCTAATTGATTATTCTTATTCGTTTTGCTATACATTGAAACTTTTTCAATGATTCAGAAGTACACTCAATCTTGTAAGCACAACCATATTTACTGGACTTCCAGTAAATCATGATGAATAGACTTTATTGTCCTTTATGGTGGATCTGACCTGTGCACATCAATGTGTACTAGATCCTTTATTCCTTCACTCGACTTACATACATATGTAAACAAGGAATTAGCCTCAATTTTCCCAAGTACCATGATTTTCATACATCATATAATTCAAATCACATGATTCCAGGTTTCTATCCAATTGAAACTTGGACGATGGGAATCTTTCCTTACTTAGAAAATCACGACACTACTACAGTCGATATGTCTAAGAATCAAACCATTTTCAACATTGCTATTAATAGAAACATACAAACAACAATTTTCACAAATGTAATTGCAAGGAAATATAAATAAGATAAAATCAAAATTTTCTTTATTTATAAAAATGCAGAAAACCTGTCCTTATAATGCAAATTCAAATGAAAACTATGTTACGAAATATTCCTAAGCAATCTATCATAACTCCTAAGCAGCAGCTCAAAAATCTGATCATCGAACCATACGATCGAAATCCATTTCTTCGCGATTAGACTCAACTCACACTTCCTTTAAGATTCCTTTCCTTTCTTCGATCCTACAAAACATCAAAATGCAATCTTATCACATCATGTATTAAAAATCTACAAATAGGAACTTAATAGAGTTAGATAGTGGACTTACCTGAAGCAGAGCATACATTTTGACTTTACTATCCTTATGATCCTTCAGGTAGATACGACAACTTCTCATCCAATGCCCTTCTCTTGGCAATAGAAACAAACAGACTCTTTTGGAATGATACATGGGACTCAGACTTAGCATTTCTCTTTACCATTTGGTAAAACGATTTGACCTTGGCCAATCCCTTTCCATTGGGAAGAGAAAACTTTTCTGGACTTCCAATGTCGCCATTGTCAATGTCTACGGTAGTTTGAGAGATTGATCTTCCAATAAAAATTTCTTGACCAGTGCGCCAAATCATTGATGATTCAGCAACAATTAGCAAATAGGTTAGATCGATAAGCGTCATGTCGTGATCTGTCATATAGTAATCTTCAACAAACTGACTATATAACTCGGTAAGTGACTGAAGAACCAAGTCAACAACTAGCTTCCTTGGGAAACGTCACCCAACATTCCTAGCTTGTCAATATGCAACTTCATTTCCAAGACGTGAGCACATATAGACTTTCCATCTTCGTGTTTACTGGCCAATAGGGCTTGAGTGACCTTGAACTTTTCAAGTTGACGAACATGTGGATCAGAGAGAATTATTTGAGGAGGTGGAGGAAGTGAAGTATAATTTCTAGTTCCTTGATCAAAACGTCAAACATCATCTTCATGAGGAAAGCTTTTTCCAAAAGATTTGGGAAGATCATAGTTGTTAAAACTAGACATGTACAAGGGATAAATTCAAGTAAGTTGATTTAATACTTAATATAACACCCAGATGATATATTAAGGCTAGGACCCGACATAATAATTTACAATTCGGAAGAAGGATGTCGTAATCCAATTGCAAACTATTTGTCGGTAGGTAAATGATGATTTACCAATTCCACCACGAAAACAAAAATTTTTAAACGAATTAGGTTTTTAAATGGAACTCCTAGATATTTTAAGATTCATTGAATTTTTCAATGACATGTTTAATCTCTATTATGCCCTTCAATTTTGTGACTAGGATACCGAGGATCACAAACAAGGTGTGAATAACCATGCAAATTAGCTTGGTACTCTCGAAGTCATTTATCACCTAATCAATGTGTCGGTTAACTACACACGCTCCATTGATTTATGACAAACTACAAGCTACCCATTGCCATCCTTCATTAGTCCCATATTAGTGTGTCGGTTAACCACACATGCTCCACTAACGACTAATAAAGTGCAATGTGCAATTTCATGGGTTAGCATCAATTCCACATTTTTCCTAAAGTAACTAAGATTGGGAATTTATAAGGTTTAGTTACTTGGTATTTCATTTAAATTTTGATGAAAGTTTTTGTCCTATCTTACCCGTTCGGCTAACGACCCTCCACTAGTCAAGGGTACAGTGGGTAAGAGTGGATACCCAATGACGGTCATTTTACAGGTCGCTTTCCTAAACGCCCCTTATAGACCAGCTTCATGAATGAGGCCTACTAATGGTAAGACTGGCTTTAACTTATACATATATAATATATTAGAGTTTTTATTTTATATAGTATAAGGGTGTATTTTACACATTTAAAATGCTAAGTGGTTTAATCTATTAATAAATTAAACTTTTAATTTAATTAAACTTAAACCATATGATTATGGATTTATTAATTTTCTCTTTTAATTAAACATTTAATTAATTTAATAAAATTCATAAAGATGTAATTTGAACTATTCAGAAACGTCAAGGTTCTAAATTTAAGATTTCAAAATTAAGGTCATTTAATTAAATTTTAAGTTACAAAACCAAGAGGTGCAATTTTTTGAACCTTTTCAGATTACTAGGGATTTTGGAATTTTAATGTTTCATAAATGAGACTTTTCAAGTTCCAAAACTTGAGGGCAACTTTTGAAACTATTCAAAATCTTTTGAATTCCATAACTTAGAATTTAAAGATCCACAAATGAGACTTATCAAATTCCAAAACTTGAGGGCAAGTTTTGAAACCTTTCAAAGCTCTCTTGGATCAATTTTGATAACAATTAAATTAATCATATAATTAACTATATCACAAAATTGAACTAATCTAATATAGCAAGATGAATCAAATCAAATTCTTCAAATAATTAACATTTCACAAAATCAAATAATTATCTTAAAAATTAACAATTGTCATTCAATTTGGATGAGGATAATCATTACCTTATCAGAAAAATTAGACTTTATGATACAAAACAGTTTGTGGTAATGATCCAAATCCAATTATGGCCCAAAAAACTCGAAAATCTACAAACAGGGGATCTTACTCGTCGAGTTCATGGCATGGACTCGACGAGTTCATCACATATGATCCAACTCGTCGAGTTCCCTTATGGGACTCGACGAGTCCAGGAGTTAGTGGCCAAGAAATGACATTTTTCAGATTTGAGAATCAAACAATTGCATCAATATAACAGAAACACTCTAGGCTCTGATACCACCGATGGGTTTTGAGCACTATTACATCCTTATGGTGCACATACAACCCTAATTCTTTGGATCTAAGTTTTCTCTAGTTATAAATGCAATTTTCATTTTCCAAAGCATGAAGCCTAACTAGCATACAACATTGATGATTGAAACATAAAAAACAAGTAACATGACTACCTCTTTGTTGAGGTTTGTAGAACTTGACCCTTCAAGAGCTTGGCACCTCAAATGTGATGCCTCTAATGGAGTCACAAAACACCAAAAGCAAATGGAGGATAATGAAATAAAGAGGCTAGGAGGCACACAAAACGGCTAGGGTTCTTCTTGGAAATCTTAGGGGCCTTTTTGGTGATGCTAGGGGTTACATTTATAGTGTGGAATTCCTAGGGTTTCACTTGTAAACCCTAATTCACAACCTCGAGCCTTTAGTGCAATAATCCATATGATAAGCCCTTTGGACTAACTCTTCATGGACTCCCACATAAAATTAGTCCATCCTCATCAACATGGATCATTAGCCCAAACTATATGTATTGTTGATTTACTTAATCAGTCCCTGTTAATTTAATCAGTCTCTTTTGATCACTAAATTAATTACAAATTAATTCTTGACCAATACCAATTAAATAATATGATTTGTCAATTAATATATTATTCTTATAATATATTAATAAATCAAAAATAATCTCTATCTCAAATATCCATCATATCAAAAATTGCTCTCGTGAATGCTACTATCGGGTCAAGTACATACCAATTATAGTTATGGACTTAGACACCTAATCCAACAGTATTGTCATCAACATGCAATACCAGAAAGAAAACGACACCAGCACTTGCTTTGACATGTACTCAAGACTAATATGAACTTCTAGAAAGACAACAGTCTTTCACTTTCTCATGGAAGAGCAATTTTTTGCTACGCGATGCTTTTCTAAATCTATGAATAAGTTTCTCAAGCATACACATCGTATTTGGATAATTTTTATGTTTAAATACTTTCAGAATATTTCATATATCCTTTGAAAGTTTTCGATTGAGGAAAGTTGTTTAAACATGTACTTTACCACATCCTAATCAAAGAAGGCAACAATGGTAACAAATAACCAAATATACTTTTCTTAGCTACTCGTGAGAATGTTTCCTCATAATCAATTTCTTGAGTCTGAGCAAAACTTATTTCCACCAATCTAGCTTTGAATATGTGTACATTTGTATCCATGTTAGTCTTGACACTGAAGATATAATTGCAACCCACTGTCATAAGACTAAGCTTTTGATCAACATGTTTCAAAATTCGTTATCCTTCATGTATTGAATTCGCTACCCTTAGACTCTTCTAAGGGTATCCATAGTGCTCACCATTGCTTCCCAGTAGCTATTCGAATTATCCAAATTGATCAATGTTTTATCACTAATCAATGTATCTCTTTCCATAGTTAGATGATACTCATAAACCTTGGGAGGTGTTCAAAATATACTATATCTTGTGAAGAGGTAATGTCATTTGACTTAACTGGTATTTCAACCTCAAGTTGAAAGCTTGATATATGTCCATATATATATATATATATATATATATATATATATATATATATATATATATATATATATATATATATATATATATATATATATATATATCTTAATATTTTAGCCTTTATTATTATTATTAGAACTAAAAGGTACTTATAATGTTTAAATTTATATTTTATAGGTATATTGTTGCTAGAGCGGAAGAGAAGAAAAAAAAAGACGGAAGTTGGGCTTAAAAGAAAAAAAGGAAGAACTTGGCTGAAGGCAGCCCGCTACGCCTAACATAGCGGGACTTATGCCCAACGTAATGCCGAGATCAAGACTATGCCCAACGTAGATACCCTTACGACCAGCGTACTCGGCTTGGTGTCCAGAATCCTGATCAAGAAGAGTTTCTTAGTATGCCCCACGTACACCGAATTACACCCAACATATGTAAGTTGGTTCCAAAGCTTATAAAAAGTGATTTTCGGCCACCCAGAAGGGAGAACTGGAATACCATCGATCCTTAGTCGACAAGTAACTTATATTTTGCCTTTTTGAGGGTCTAGAAGGCGGACAGAAGGCTGTTAAGCTGACAGGAGCGAAGATCTAAGGGATTGGAGAGCGGATTCATGTCGGTAATCATATGGTTTGTAATCGTCACCATGCTAGCATTCCATTATGATGCCATTATGTTTTACTTTCTGATTTAGGTGTTAGAACCTCTTCTCTATTTTTATGATTGAATGAATCTTCGAATTATTGGTTTAATTGCTATTTCAATTACCTTTTTTCTTTAAATTGTGTTTAATATCTGGAAATTTGCTGCATTGTGCTTAAATAGAAATCTAGGGTTTATACAATTCTTGACTTAGGGTCGATTTCACATGAATTTTTTTCTCGATTATGCCTTAATAGACTGGTTAAGACCCTAAGAACTACACCCTTGGACTTATTGTAATTTATAACACCACGAACGAACCAGCGATTGCCACTTCTGTACGTACGCCCTGTGTACGATGGATATACGCCTAGCGTAATTACAGACCCAGCTCTACTGTTATTTTCTTTTTTGATAACCGTTCATGCCTAGCTCATATTTTTTTCTGTTTAATGTTGTGATTTTTCTTTAGTTGTGGTTGTGTTTTGTGCTTATTTTTTTCAGATTATGGCTAGAAGAATTCAAAGAAGGAACCCACCTAAGGACGTAACCGATCATCGTTTCTTGCATTTCCCACAAATTCTTAATGATGAAACTCAAGGCAAATATTTGAACAACCTTAGTTTACTTCTCACCAAATAAATTGATATCGCGCCTTCATTAGATTGGGGATTGGCGTCCCGAACTGGACTGGACGAACTGATTTGAAATTTTTTACACTTACTTGGACGTGAGTGGTGTGTCATTGTTTGTATGCCGAGGATGGGAAAGACTGTTCAGGATTGAGGAACCTATTTATCTGGAATTTTTTCTGGAATTCTATTCTACAGTTTCCTATAACCCTAGGAAGGCCCCGATGACAGGATAACCTTTTCCTTTAGACTTGGTGGTGTGAGTAGTGAATGCATCGCGATTGAGCTTGCCATTAGAGTGGGGGGTTTATACTAAAGATGAGACAAGGAATGACAACTTCCCGACATTCCTTGCTGATTGTGTTACGAGACGACTGGATGACTACAACGAAAATACTTTTTGGGCTGAGATTACTGAGGGAGTTTACATACCATCCACTGCTCAGGGGAAGATGATTCGGCTCACCACTTATAGATTATTGCATAGTTTGATTTCTATGTCTCTCACGCATCATAAAAATAGTGAGAGAGTACCTTATACGGATTTGTTTTTCATGTGGACCCTTGTTACACTAGGGAGGCATCTGAACCACCCAATTGCTTTAGCCACTTACATGGGGAGGAGGGCCAGGTCGCTCCACGAGGATATACCAATTTGTGGTGGGCACTTCCTCACACGTTTAGCTCGATCATATCAGTTGTTGACGGGGGTAGATCATGAGATCTATGGTATTTATTGATATGAGGCCGATGGGTTTACAGTTGACGGAGTCGATGCAAATACTTCAGCTTGGCAAGGACGGTATATTACAAATATGACCAGATGATGTGTTCGGCGAGGAGGGTGCAGTTGAGCCAGCACCTGAGAGACAGGGGAGGCGTAGACCTGCTCCACGAGGAGCCTAGCAGGGACCACAACAGGAGATTGATCTTAGTTACTTATCTCAATGCATGGATGTCCTTTCCTTGCATGTGGGTGACCGGCTTGATTAGATGGATACTAGACAACAGTGGAATGGGAATGCGATGACTACATTCTTTGCCCATTAGGGGTTTCATTATCCAGTTCCCTTTCCTCCACCATATAGCCAGAGGGGTGATGGAGCAGGCACATCTGGGGCGCGCAGCAACATGAAGACGAGGATGATGAGTGACTGTGTTATCCTTTTTATTTTTATATTATTTTTATTTTTGGTTTCTTAGTCTTAGTTTTTATTTTTATTTTGGTTTGTTTTTAATTTGTTTAATTAGGATGTTTTATTTATGGTTTATGTAATTTTGTTTTCCATGTTGATGCTCTTTGATTTTTTTAGATCTTTGTAGAATTTTTGCACATAGAAAGTTGGCAGTAAGTTCAGCCGCCAGGACCGACTGTTGTTTTATGATAGTTTGAAGTTTATAATCGAGAGCCACGAATTTTAATAAGTGTGGGGTGCATGTCGATTTCATGAGAGATTATTATTTAGAAGAGTTGTGTTTCTACCTATACATTGATTCCTATGGCATGGATGAGTTGTTCCCACACCATGGAGTTTTATTTTGACGCGAAGCAGAAGTATCATCCCAACTGCCACGACATGGTTGACACTTTCCTATGTCATGAGGGAGTTTTTCATCGCGAAAGGAGGTTGCCATTCTAGATACCACGACATGGCCACTACTTACCACGACGTGGCCATAATATTATTCGCGTTATGGAATTTTCCCCATTCGACAACACAAAAGACGGTGTTCTTGGTTTTATTTTCCAGCATATTCAGAAGCAGCAATTCCAGTTTCCAGTCATCCAACAATTTTGGAACAACTTTTAGCAGCCCCATTAGATCTCGCCGCTACAACCCCAAGGGAGTCTGTTCCTTTTTCTCCCTTTTTACTGTTTTATGTGCTTAAATACTTTTATGCATACAATGAGGGCATTGTATGAAATAAGTGTGGGGTAGGGGTTGAAAAAGGAATTTAAATTGGAAAATTAAAAATTGCTAGATCAGGAAAATTTAAAATTTTTTAAACTTGAAATAATAGTTTAATTTAGGAAAATCTAGTGGTAATTAATTTTTTTGCTAGTATTGTGTGGGATGATCCGATTAAAGCCCAAATGTTTACTCGAGCCAACACATGTTATAGTGTATCTGTGGCTTCCCATTCCTAGTGAAAAGTCATGAGCTATGAAAGGTAATCTTGTAGTTTATATGGCATAATATGTTTTGCAGCCTGTACTTGAAATTTATCCATGAGAGCTTATGTAGTCATTGCACTTAGACTAATACCTCTAACCAATAAAGGTTGAAGTTAAGCTCCCTTACCTAAGCATGTAGAAGTTGAGCGAAAAAAGAGAGATATATATATTAGAGGGAGAGAGACGGAGAGAGAGAAAGAGAGAGAAAGAGAAATTACCAATAAGTTGTAAGGATTTTGGAGCTGTTAAACTATGAAGATCAAAAGATCAAAAATTCTGAAGAATCACAAGTTGAAAATGCAAAAAATTAAACAAAAAGGTGGTGAATTCAAAAAAATCAAAAAGCAAATATCAAAGAAGTGAAGAATTCCAAGAGCTCCATTTTGGTATCAAAGTTGTAATTTTTCTTGATTATGTATGCTTAGGAAGCTTGAACAAAAATAGCTTGTGGTTAAGAAAGATTTCTGAGGATGGATTCGGAGGGTTGCAAAAATGAGTGTCGTACAAACTAAGGGGTGAAGGTTCATAAGGATTGTGAGTATTTAATAATGGGGAGTTTTTAGGAATTATAGACACAGATACATGCATTGCGGTCTTGGGATGATGGTTGGGTTTAAAATGGATTGTTTTATGCGATATTGGTATTGCTTGGGGCAAGTAAAGGCTAAGTGTGGGGTATTTTGATATATATATATATATATATATATATATATATATATATATATATATATATATATATATATATATATATATATATATATATATATCTTAATATTTTAGCCTTTATTATTATTATTTAGAACTAAAAGGTACTTATTGTTTAATTTATATTTTATAGGTATATTATTGCCAGAGCGGAAGAGAAGCAAAAGAAGACGGGAGTTGGGCTTAGAAGAAAAAAAGGAAGAAATTGGCTGAAGGCAGCCCACTACGCCCAGCATAATGCCGAATTAATGTTAAGTGGCATTTAAAGTATTTAATAAAACATTTCTTTATTGCTTTCTTGTTTCTAGTGTAACCTATAATCAAAAACTCCAAGTTAATTCATTACCGTTCCCCTTGTGTTCGACACTTGTTCTTACCACAGCTATGATATTACACGATTAGGTTCACTGCCTAGTGTGTGCGTTAGTCCGGTTGCGATAAATTCAGTTTTATAAATTTAAAACTTGAGCATTTAAATTATATATATAAAAATCACACTCTAGAGCTAGTGCCAACTATAATTTCGTTATCAGTCATATCTTGAATTTCTTCAAGTTCAATATGACTCCCACCGACTTCTTGATAGCTATATTTTCTTTCTCTCAAGGAGAATCCCTTTTGAGCTATAAGCATCACATATATCAAAAGTCTTAAGTAAATACCTGATAATGAAACAGTTCACAATTGTCGATTCAAGTTGGTCATTGGGTTCTCATCTAAAAAAATACGTCACAACACCATATCCAAATGTGAAGGAACTTTCCAACTCCATATTTCATGAGGTGTTTTCAAAAACCTACTTAATTGGTTACAAGGTTCAAAATATGCTCTACTATTTAATGTGATATTCCCAAAATTTTGTGAATGGTAACGAAGCATGACTCAGCATAGATCTAACCATATAACACTTGATTCTCCTTTTAGAAATACCATTACATTATTGTCACGCCCCCAAACCAGAAAGGCGGAATCGTTCGAGGGCAGATGACTTCATGTAGTATCATAACAGTTGAATATTTGTAAAGAAACTAAAAACAACCATCATAAATATAATTTAAAAGTTACATTGTTGAATACAATACATGTCTCAAAATAAATTACAAAATGATGATTTAATAAGTTTTGAAACTGATGTCTTAGCATCCCTTCTACAAAAGCTGATGTTTACCTGTATTATTGAATCCCTGAGAAATACAAGTAGTTTTGAAAAAAAAGTGTCAACAATTAAGTTGGTGAGTTCATAAGCGTTTTTGTGTAAGAATTGTATGACTTTTTGTATAAAGCAACTGAGTTTGTTCCTAGAAAATCCAATATTTTCCATAAATGAAAAGTAGTTTTAAAAGTTCCAAAAATCCGAAATGCATAAGTATTTTCCATACCTAAAATAGTGTAAGTAGATTTATATATGTATATATGGATTCTTTATCATGTATGGAAGATGCGAAACTTATGAAATATGGTTTTGGACATTCATAATTGTACTTTGCTATTTATTTCTCTTCAACAAATATAATTTAGAAATCAACAGAAACCAGCCTTACAAATGCATACAACTTCATGAAAAGTCTTTACCCTGTGCATAAGTGATATCCGAATTTTACCATAATTTATTAACCATCAAAAGTGTTTTATATTAATTATTGCTCTATTTTCTTTCAAAAACTACAATAAATCGAGAAAAAGGAGTTATTTTCTGAAAATTTCTAGATCATCTTATTTTGTTGTTTGGATTCTGGGAAATATCGAATTTGAGCAGAAAAGAAGTTTTAGATATTTATTTATGAATAAATCCTTTATGAGCATTCTTAACAATATACTTTGATAATCAAGCCTTTAAGCTTGATGTTCATCACATGCATTATGATTTGAAGACCATGAATGAACTTATTTTGTTCAAAATTATGTTTCTAAATGAAAAACTTGAATACAAGTGGTTTTGGATCTTTAAAACTTGTAAAAATCAAGTTGATTGATTTGATTTAGGTTTTGATCATTGGATTTCACCTTCTAACTACATGCATGTTCTTTTTGGGTGAAATCCTACCACCATTATCATCAAATTCGACATACATGAACATACATGTGAATAATCTCAAAGAATAGTGTTTATGGATAAGAAAAATGCAAGAAAACTTAATATTTTTGAAAGAAAATTGAACAAAATGTAAAGAAATTGATTTTACCTTGACGATCAACTTCAAATGATGAATATGTTGGATTAGGTATCTAAGCCCATAACTATAATTGGTATGTACTTGATTTAATAGTAACATGGTATTTTTGTGTTGCCTTCACTCTAGCAACTTGACAGGATGACTTTTGGAGAGTGAGGTTGAATTTATTATTTGGAATAATAAATTGATTTATTAATGTTTTATGAAAATAACATATTAATTAGAAATCATGTTATTTAATTAGTATTTAATCAGAAATTAATTTTGAATTAATTTTGGGATTAAAGGAACTGATTAAAAGAATAGAGGTTGTTTTTTAAATCATTGATAATTGTGAAAGTGGGCTCTTGGACTCCTTGGATAGGATTGGACAAAAATTATAGGGTGGCCCTATAAGATTTTTGTCCAAGGCCTTCCAAAGAGGAGTCCATGGGCTACTTAGGCCTTAAGCAAGGAATTAGGGTTTCCACCTGCAAACCCTAGCTTTGGACTAAGCTACCTCACATATAAAAGGGATTTAACCCTTTGGATTTTTGGCCAATTCTTGTTGCTACAAACTCTAGCTGAAATTCTTAGAGTATTCCCTCCTCTCTCTCTCTCCTCTCATCCTCTTGCAAAGAGTGTTTATGATCCATTAGAGGTGCAACATTTGAGGCACTAAGCTTTCAAGAGTCACGGATCTACAAGGTTTCTTGTTGTTACTATATAACAAGTTAAGGTAAACATGAAAACCCTTTTTGTTTGTAATTTTTCAAAATTATATGCTAGATCTAGTTTTTTTTCTTTGTTGTTCAATTTGCATGTTCAACTAGTGAAAAAATTAGATCCAAAGCAATTAGGGTTACATGAACACATAGGTTGTAGTTATGATCATAACCCATCAAAATATTCTTGAGTAAAATGAGGGATATTTTCTGGAAATTTCATGAGTTTTGAAGCTAATTCATAGAGGTAAAGAGTGGGGATTTTAGAGAGAAGAAAAAAGAGAAAATAGAGATTTTATCACTCTGGATAGCTCATCTCTCTCGTCATCTCTTTATGGTTATACTACACCAAAATACAGAGATGCTTATGAACTCATGAAGAATTGACTGGCTAAATCTCTCCTATAGATTGGGCTTCTATGTTCGCCAACTTTAGAGAGAGAGAGAGAGAGAAGTTTTTAGAGAGAGAAAGAGAAAGGTGGAGTGAATGGGAAGTGAAAATGATTGACTTTGGAAGAGAAATGAGGGGAGAGAGCGGGATTCCGAATTTTGAAGAGGACAGAGGATATTTGATTTGATTTTCTTTTTTAATTAATTCCTTAATTTTTATAAAAAAAAAATCAATTTATATAAAATGTGCATTTTAGATAAATTTTGTTCATTACTCTTGGATTTTTAGCTTATAAATGTAAGGTTAATGTTAATGAATTAAATTAATTTCCTTGATTATATTTCCACATTTTAAATATATTAGTTTGATATTATAGTGGTTATAAAAACTTTTATGGGATTTTAATATAAAACTTCATAAATTTAAGTTTTTATGACTTTTAGAGTTTTAAGGAATTTTGTAAATCCTTGGATATCAAAATTAATTGAATTTTGAGACTTTAAATTATTTTGTGTTTCCTAACTCTTATTCAAGTTAGAAATAATGTTTGTAATTTATTTTTATCAGTTTATTGGCATTCTATGTAGTGGTTGCGAGATTCAAGTGAATTTAATGAATAAAGTATACTAGTCCTAGTTTCAACATTGACTTAAGTTTCTATGAGAATTTGACCTAATTTCCACTTCTATGTCAAGTGCATGATGTGTCTATATGATTCATGCAAAGATGTTTAATTCAAGGAATGACCCGGATATGGATAGTCATTACAGTTAAGTAGTTATAGAATTCACATACCAATGTGAAATCTAAGTACACTATATTCTACTTGTTTCCAAGTTTCTAGTAGGTTATAACATAGCTCCTAGTTACTAAGTCTAGTATGTATCGTGCCTATATGTGCAAATAAGTTTATTCATATCTAGAACTGTCTCAAATTTTGACGGTTGTCACAATAGATCCCCGGTTACAAAAGATCACATGCTATACACTAAAGAAGTATCATTACATTGTTGTTCAAATGTGAAGACATCATTATAAATAGGATCATATCAGAATATATTCTTGTCGATCCATTCACTAAGCCAATTCTACCGACCAAGTCTGTTACTTATACAAATTCTTGAGACATTAGATCTACAAATGAATTGGCTTAACCACTTAACTTTGTTTTATTTATTTTCAAAACGTATAATAGTATGAATTGTAACTGTTTTGATGTTTATTTTGTAGAGACTTAATAAAGAGCATTTCTTGTTATCAAAGTTATGTTATCCATTACTGTGTTTCACTTTTTCTTGTTTTGAACCTACTTCTAGAATATTTAATTATGTTCAAAACTCCACAGTCGCTCATACTCTTAGGAGTGAGTATTGGAATTTAAGACTATCGTGAACGTCAGTTGATTGGACCATACGAGATTAGATATCTTGTGTATTCTCGTGTTTGGGGTCCCTCACCGATTTCCTCTAAAGGAGAATCATCTTACTATGTTTCTTTTATAAATGATTACACTTGTTATACATTGGTATGTTTTATAGGCATATGTCTGATTTTTTCACCATACATAGCGAATTTGGAGCCCTTGTTAAGACTCAACACTCTGCTGTCATAAAATGATTTTGTTGTGATTTGCAAGGGGAATACACTTGAGATGCTTTTACTCAGTTACTTTTATTTGATGACATTATGCACCAATCATCATGTATAGATACTCCTCATCAAAATGGTATTGAATAAAGAAAACATCGTTACCTTGTTGAAATTGCACTTTCCCTGCTCTTATCCTCCTAGGTCCCTAGCACCTTTTGGGAAGAAGTTGTTCTTACCGCTACATATGTCATTAATCACATTCCCACTGCACATAACTCTACGATGTCTCTCTATGAAAAACTATATCGAAAAATTCCTAATTATTCCTTATTTCTTGTTTTTGGGTGTGTATGCTTTGTTTTACAACCTCATGATGAGCAAGCTAAAATGTCTCCAAAATCTACTCTATGTCTATTCTTGGGGTGTGGTATTTGTCAAAAAGGATATCAATGTTATGATTTGACAAAACAAAAAGTGTATTTTTCACGACATACCACCTTTCTAGAACACATTCCTTTTTCTAGCATTCTTGTTCAATCATACAACGTGACTCAGTCGAAACTTCGAGCTACTGATCCATTTAGTATTGACAGTGATGACGTTTCTTCATATGCTTCTGCTATTTTATATAGTCATCCAACTACATATCCCACATACGTTATTGATCAAGAACCCCCACCATCAACACCTACTCATACTCAAAAGTCCACCAAACTTCCAAAATCCGTATATTCCTCTTACTCACCAGCTTTTGCCTCCTTTAGTGGGAATATATATCGTCTCTCTAACCAAAATCCTACAAAGAGTTTGTATTTGATCCTCTTTGGTAAAATGATATGGCTGAAGAAATTGCAGCTCTTTATCAGACTTATACATGGGATTTGGTTCCGCTTCTACTTGAAAAACACACAATTAGTTGTCGTTAGGTATATAAGATCAAAGCAAATTTTGATGATTCTATTGAACATTATAAAGCCAGACTTATTGCAAAAGGATACTCGCAAGAATACGGTATGGATTATGAAGAGACATTTTCTCCAATTAGGAAAATGATAATTGTTTGCACTCTGATTGCTATTTCTATTATTCAAAAATCGTGGATTTATTTATGAATGTCAAGAATGCATTCTTGAATAGTGATCTTCATGAGGATGTTTACATGTCTCCTCCACCACGTATTGCTCACCGACCAGGTGAAGTTTATCAGCTTCAAAAAACATTGTATGGTCTCAAACAAGCTCCTTATACTTGGTTTGCGGAAAATTTTACATTAATTACTTATCTTTGTTTTCAATCTATTTTTCATGACTTTTATTTGTTTTTTAGACGTACAACTATATGTCGGATCCTTCTTTCATTATATGTTAATGATATGATTTTTACTTGTGATGATCATGATAGTATACAGTCCTTGAAACATGATTTGGCTAACCGTTTTTCTATGAAAGACTTGGGCATACTGTGTTATTTCTTAGCGATTGAAGTTGCAGAATCTCCAAAAGGTTATCTTTTATCTCATATGAAGTATATCTCATATTTTTTTGAACACGCACGACTTTCTGATAACAAAACAGCTGATACACGTCTAGAAAGTAATGACATGTTTTCTCCAACTAACGGTATTCCATTGTCAGACCCGACCCTTTATCGTACCCTTATGGGGAATTTGATCTATCTTATAGTCACGAGGGCAGATATTGCTCATGCAATTCATGTGGTTCACAAGTTTGTTATTTCTCCTTCCATGTTTCATAGAGGAGTTGTTCTTTATATTTTGAGATATCTCTGTGGTACTCAGTTTTGCAGTCTGGTGTTTCCTTCCACTTCCTCTCTTGAGTTGTGTGCCTATAGTGATGCTGATTAGGATAATGTTATTTATGATCGCAGGGCTACTACTAGGTATTGTATCTTTCTTGGATATTTGTTGATTTCATGGAAGAGTAAGCAACAAGATGTTGTCTCTTGTTCATCTACAGAATCCGAGTATTGAGTTATGGTTGTTGCTACTTGTAAGATTGTGTGGTTGCGATTGTTTCTTGCAAACATGAGTGTTCATATTTTCATCCTACCAGTTTGCACTGTGACAACGAGAGTGTGATAATGATTGCTAAGAATTCGGTGTTTCATGAGCGAACAAACATATTGAGATTAATTGTCATTTTGCTCATCACTACTTTCAGCAGGAGACTATTTCTCATCCTCATGTTCCATCCATAATGTAGATTGCTAACATATTTACAAAAGCCTTGACTGCTCCTCGGTTGTATTTTATGTCTGGCAAACTCTCAGTGTTTATTGTTTTTGTATTATGAGTTTGAGGGGTGATGTTTGCATAATAAAGTTATTTGGGCCCTTTTTTGGTTTGGGTTGTGTTTGGCCCTCTAGGTCTATTAGCTTCGTGTGAAGTTTTTTTTATCATCCTAATGTCGAACTATTTTTCCGCAGGACCTCCTTTACAGTATCGTCACCGTAGTAAAGTTTAACTACCAAGTTTAAGATGGATTGGTGTGATTCCTCTATGCCTAGGACACCATAAATTTGAACCATGAACGAAGAAAGGGATATGATAAAATAGTGATTGTGATGCCCTAATTATTCACTAGGGGGAAACCAAAGGACTCTACCCTTTCATCCCTTCGATAGATAAAGGGAGGCTAGAGCTTTTGATTTTTCATGTTATCAAAGAGTTGAACAATAGTTTTTTTCCGTGTTGTTAAAGAGTTGAACAATGAATATTATCTTTCCTTTTCATTGTAATTGTACTCTCTTTATTCAAAAGTAAAACGACAATAGTATTTTGTTCACTAATTTACAAGTTCTACCACACACAAAAATGCTAATAATCAATAACTAACAGAATAACTATATAGTATATAATGTGAGAGAAGATTCTAACTTTCGTATGCATAACCCATAATATTTCAAGATTTTTAGTTCGTATATAGTATTTGTATATCAACAAAACTACCAAGACGCCATCCATAAATAGCAACTCTGTATACGGCTATGTTTTATGTTGTTTAAGTTTTTAGATTGAGTCGGAAAAAAAAAGATTCTTGCAAATGATTACAAGTGGGGTTATGTCATTATTGTCATGTAATTTCTGAGAGGTTTCAAACCTTTGACGCATCTTTTTCTTTGACAAAAAAAAATGCATGCTGGTTCCTTTCACTTTAGTTGGTTTACGTCCACGTGTGGTTGCTTTATGTTTCTTCAATGGCCTTTTAACGTTATTAGATTTATATAATTTTCATGATACAAAAATAAAACATATCGGACTGATCCGATTATAGATGTTGTTGGAATTTAAAAAAAAATAGTATTTATAATAAGAAAAAAATAGAAGACTAATTCTATATGTCTTCGAATTGCTTAATGTATCTTTCTGTGTGGGTAAGTGAATATGTATGTAAACCACGATTGGATAATTTATATCGTAACACTGAAAGACACTAGCATTTTTCTGAAAAACAAAGACTTAATAGAAAAAAAAATTATTAAACCATAATCCTACTCAAACAATATATAAAGTCATCACCATTGTAAACTATATATCTCTATATCCACACTAATTTATGATCTATGAGAATTACAGTTACAAAATTAATTACGTTTTCATAATAAACATAAAATTATTAATCAATTAATTTAAATAAATTATTAATTAACATATATTTTTTAATTATATAAAATTATAAATCGTTGATTAAAATAAATACGTGAAATTATATCAATTTATAATCTATATTAATTTTTTTTATTTTTTAGTATAATGTTATTAACTAGTTGTGACACTTATGTATTATATGAGTTAATTTTGAAAAGGAAAAAGTTAAATATAAAGGTTAAAATATTTGAGAACTTTGAATTTATAAGAAAATAAGAAAAATAATGAGTTATTATAGTGAATATATTTTTTATATTTTAAATTTAAACAAATAATTTAAATAAAAAAGAGAAACTAATGAGTTTTAATTTTGGTAACTTTAAAATTAAAAGATAAGTTTATTAATGAAATTAATATCAATTTATTACTATATTTATTGCAATCATTACATAAAATCTCATTAATAAAATAGAAAAACTATGTAGAAAAAAAATTAATTCAAAATAACCACAAAATGACATCTAACAAATTCAATGAGAATGTGACAAATGGCAAAAATAAATAAATAAATCTTCATTTATTAGAGAGGATTTAATATAATTAGAGTGAAAAATTTAAAATTTAAAATGAAAAATCAATAGTAACAAGTTGTATGGCATTAATATAAGGAGATTGTCCACTTTCTAGGCCACAATAAGGGTCTTAAAATAATTTTTTTTAATAAATACAATGAAGTAGATAACTACATTTTGTGTTTATTAAAGTTAAAAACAAATGACATAATTTATTTCTATTTATAAAATAAGCTCAATAATGATATTCTTTTTTACAAATATATTAAAAAAGTCACGCCTAGCAAGTCGTTATGTGGGAGGAAGTACAAAAAAGAAGCAACAAAAATAAACACAATCTATTTGAAAGGCAAAGTATGACAATCTAACCAGATCAATCGACCGTTTATTTTTCTTCTTCATAATTTTGTTAATAAAATTAGAATTTATTGACTCGAGTTAATAATAAACTAACAAATTCTAGAGATGATTTGGGGTATATACGAAGGAGATATATGATGTTATTTAAGTGGAATTGGTTTGGATTATTGATGAAGATATTTTAAACTGAAATTGTTGTTGTATATTTGAAACAGTTAACGTACATTAAGGAAATGTTAAAATTTAGAGACAATATAATTTTCTCTTATTTATCTCCATACCCATATTAAATGATGACAAGTGGATTAAAATATTATTAAAGGAAATGAAATATGACACATGTCATCATTTGAAATAGGTAGGAGGATGGTAGGAAAAAATTGTAGGAGCATATTAGATATTATGATCTAAGGCCGCTTAGGGCATCTTCAACCCACCACCAAACTCCATTTCTTTCCCCATTTCTTCCCTCATTCTTCTCCAACCCTACCCCATTTTATATAGAGTAATACTATTCATATGAGGTGAAGTTTGGTTGCCAATTTTAATCCCTGTCATTTTTATTTTATACATTTCTAGTTTATTTTATCTACTAATTATAATTTAAATATAATATTTAATATTTATAATATCATATTATATACTAATTTATATTAATTAATCATAAATATAAAACTTAATTAGTAGAGAAATATATTTGACAATATATATAAGTTATAAAAATAAAATATTTTAGGAATATACTTTTTGGGGTAGAAAATGGAATAGGTTTGGAGATGAAACACTATTTATTCCATTTTTTACTCTATTTATGGGGGGGGGGGGGGGGGGGGAATGAAGATGGGTCGGAGAAAATTGTGGCTCCATCCTTGGCTTGAAACCTTGTTACACCACCTCTAAGGTATTTTATCCATACACCATCCGCGATGTAGTATTTTAGCTCCTCATATACTTTATTACGTCATTTGCGGTCTAGACACTTATATTGTTGTAGGCGATGTATCTTAGAGATGATGTACATATACCATGGCTTATATACACATTATTTCATGGATGATATATGTATACAATATGTCATGAATGCAGTAATAGGATAAATGAGGAGCAATAATAATACTTCGCAAATTATGTACATGATATCAGAGTTAGCGTCTCGTAATGTTTAACAAATCTCTATCTAATGATTTAGAGTATATTTATATATTTATGTGATAAGGCGAGTATATATATATATATATATATATATATATATATATATATATATATATATATATAGGGGGGGGGGGGGGGGGAATGAAGATGGGTCAGAGAAAATTGTGGCTCCATCCTTGGCTTGAAACCTTGTTACACCACCTCTAAGGTATTTTATCCATACACCATCCGCGATGTAGTATTTTAGCTCCTCATATACTTTATTACGTCATTTGCGGTCTAGACACTTATATTGTTGTAGGCGATGTATCTTAGAGATGATGTACATATACCATGGCTTATATACACATTATTTCATGGATGATATATGTATACAATATGTCACGAATGCAGTAATAGGATAAATGAGGAGCAATAATAATACTTCGCAAATTATGTACATGATATCAGAGTTAGCGTCTCGTAATGTTTAACAAATCTCTATCTAATGATTTAGAGTATATTTATATATTTATGTGATAAGGTGAGTATATATATATACATATATATATATATATATATATATATATATATATATATATATATATATATATATATAGGGGGGGGGGGGGGGAATGAAGATGGGTCGGAGAAAATTGTGGCTCCATCCTTGGCTTGAAACCTTGTTACACCACCTCTAAGGTATTTTATCCATACACCATCCGCGATGTAGTATTTTAGCTCCTCATATACTTTATTACGTCATTTGCGGTCTAGACACTTATATTGTTGTAGGCGATGTATCTTAGAGATGATGTACATATACCATGGCTTATATACACATTATTTCATGGATGATATATGTATACAATATGTCATGAATGCAGTAATAGGATAAATGAGGAGCAATAATAATACTTCGCAAATTATGTACATGATATCAGAGTTAGCGTCTCGTAATGTTTAACAAATCTCTATCTAATGATTTAGAGTATATTTATATATTTATGTGATAAGGCGAGTATATATATATATATATATATATATATATATATATATATATATATATATATATATATATAGGCTTATGTTATTTTGTTTTTACTAACTATTGTGTGCCAGAATGCACAGATTTGGACCACCGGATGAATAGAATCAACAGTCATGCTCTGAGGGTCTATGATATTACAATAGGGTAGCATGTATCATATAATCACACAAATTTCAGTAAAAGGGTATTTTGGTCAATTAACCTACTTTAAAAAAGGAAATTTTCAGATTTTAAGGGATCATTAATTCCCTTATTTTTTAAAAATCTGAATTTTTTAAATTAATTCTAATTAAATTTTAATATTATTTTTAATAATAACCGACTTTATTCTGTCAGAATAACAAAAAGGCAACAATAAACTAATAAATAAATTTGCGGTTTTATTCTGGCAGAATATTGTTTAATTCAAGATATTTTTTATATTAAACATGCTTAAACAATTATACAACATATTATTAAGAATAACATTTTCTAAAGAATACAAATTTTATTCTTTACGAATCACTATTTACATTCATCCGTAAAGAAAAAAACTATAAACAAATATTACATTCATTCTAAAAAAATTATGACTAATAATGGTTTAAGGATTACATTTATTCTTAAAGATTAAAACTAAAAATGGTTAAAAAAGAAAAAAAAAACCCACAAAATCTAACAAAAACACTAATACATTCCGAAAGAATAACAATTTATAAATTCTGACAGAATACATTCTGCTAGAATACAATATTGTTCTCCATGTTTTCTTCATTTTCCACGTTAATAACAACCTCTTCAAAACCTAAATTCACAAAGAAAACATAATCAACTTTCAAATATTAAAAATTTTTGTGCATTAAATAGAATAAAACAATAAATTCTGATAGAATGTGATATACATTCAAATAGAATATAACTATAATTTCTACAAACCAACATTAACAATCATCCTTAAACTTGCAATGTATATTATTCTGAAAGAATGTAATGTTTCATTATTTAGGATGTCATTCTATAAAAATCGAGACCAATAACAAGAATGGAAACCAATTTTATTCTGACAGAATTGGTTACGGTAATTCACTGCTTAAGTTGACAAGGAATTCAACATTCTATTTTGACAAAATTAGAATTCGATATTCCATTCTAGAATGGAAACCAATTCTATTATAAACAAGAATGGAAACCAATTCTATTATAAAATTAGAATTCGATATTCCATTCTAGAATCGAGACCAATAACAAGAATGGAAACCAATTCTATTATAAACACGATTTGAGCAAATAAACATGTTGTTCTCCATGTTTTCTTCATTTTCCATGTTAATAACAACCTCTTCAAAACCTAAATTCACAAAGAAAACATAATCAACTTTCAAATATTAAAATTTTTTGTGTATTAAATAGAATAAAACAATAAATTCTGATAGAATGTGATATACATTCAAATAGAATATAACTATAATTTCTACAAACCAACATTAACAATCATCCCTAAACTTGCAATGTTTATTATTCTGAACGAATGTAATGTTTCATTATTTAGGATGACATTCTATAATAATCGAGACCAATAACAAGAATGGAAACCAATTTTATTCTGATAGAATTGGTTACGGAAATTCACTGCTTAAGTTGACAAGGAATTCAACATTCTATTTTGACAAAATTATAATTCGATATTCCATTCTAGAATGGAAACCAATTCTATTATAAACATGAATGGAAACCAATTCTATTATAAGCAAGAATGGAAACCAATTCTCTTATAAAATTAGAATTCGATATTCCATTCTAGAATCGAGACCAATAACAAGAATGGAAACCATATCTACTATAAACACGATTTGAGCAAATAAACAGGTTGATTCAATGATAATGAGAAGATTATAGAGATAGATTATGTACCTTGACACAGATTTTCCAATCACTGTGTGGCCTCTTGAACTTCTTGACCCTTTTCTTGACGATCTTCTTATCAAGCTTTGGAATCGCCATTGCTTACTATAAACAAGAGATAAAGAAACCAGGGTCAATTTTTTTTCTTGTAGCTTTGAAGAAGCATCAATAAGCTTCAAATTCAGATAAAATAAGTGAGCTCAAAAACATTAATCAAATCTACAACCGTATTAAGATCTAGAAGAAAATATTGTCATGTACTTCAACAAATTATCAAGCTCAAAATGTTATGGAATTATTCAATATGAACCAAATATACATACACATATCTAATTACAGTAACATATCTACAACATCGCGTCGCCGATTAAAACACCGATAACTAAAAAAATTTGATTGCATACACTCGGTTAAAACAATTAAAAGTTGTTGAAATTTAGATTCAATGAATCAACAGAGAACAAGTAATGAATGTATATCTTTTTCATAAATGCTTCCAATTTGTTACAAGATCTACAAACAGCAAGTAGAGATACAATATTTCGTTTACAGTTATATGCAACAGGAGATAACGAAGGGTAAATGAGGAAAAGTGAACCTGATGGACTTCTTCAACAAATAGCCTGGAAAGAAAGATCCCGATCTCGATGAAACGTGAACCTGACCGCCAACCTCCTCCGCCTGCAACTGTCGGCGCTTCTCGGGGTCTGCGAGTTAAATTACGGTGACGATTGCTGCGATCGAGCCGCCTCCGATGACTGCCAGTGTTGTTCTGTCAAATGTGTCAGCTCCTAGAGCGGATATAGTTAGGGTTCTTCGATTGTTTAGTTTGTAGGATTTAAGATTAGGATTGGAGAATTGTGTAGTGGTGAAAGAGACATTGTGGGAGAAAAGGGCGGAGGAGACGAAAGGGGAAAGATGATCTACAAAATGTAATTAACATATAAATGATACTAAATCATCCCCTGTCTTCAAATCGAACCCCTTCCTCTTCAAATCGATGACAGCAGACGGAAATGATAACATGAAACGAAGGTAAAGAACTAGGTCAATATATTTACTTTATTTCCATAATTGTAGGATTTTAATTAAATGATTTCCTTAATTAAAAGTACAAAAGGTCCAAAATACCATTTATTGATTTATTTAATTATTTATTATTTCTTGAATTCTCAATGGTGCATTTAGGCACACAATATTTGTTGAAAACATTTGAACCTATATATATATATATATATATATATATATATATATATATATATATATATATATATATATATATATATATATATATAGGGTTCGGTTCATGTGAGACGGCCTAATTTTGTGAGACCGTGAGACGCAATCCTAGCCACTCATTTATTTGATAAAGCAAAAACATTTTTAAAATGCAAAATAAATTGAAAATTTTCGAAATTTTTTTTTCCAATATTATTTTTGGAATATATATTTTCCAAAAAAGTAAAAAAAAAATACCAAAATAAATACAAAATACATTTTTTACATATTTTAGTAGAATATTTAGAATATTCTACATATCTGGAAAATCTAATAGAATATTCTAAACATTCTAAAAATCATATAAGAGTATGTACAGTGAATTATTATATTAGAATATTTCACGTATTTTAAAAAAAAATGGTAATTTTTTTATCTTTTTTAGTTAAATAAAGTTCCGAAAATAATAATTAAAAAAAGAATTTTTGGATTTTTCCTTTTATTTTGCATTTTAAAATTATTTTTAGATTTGGTCTCACGGTCTCATAAAATTAGCATGGTCTCAAATGAACCTGAACATATATATATATATATATATATATATATATATATATATATATATATATATATATATATATATATATATATATATATATAGACACACACACGCACACAAGCACCATCATTTTCTTTTTACATTCAACCGGGAAGAGGTATTGATCAAATGAGATCCAATGTGTTTATTTCTTTTATCTTTAATACACAATCTATCTGGATAGGAACTACCTCGACCATATTTCAACATGACATGTTTGTCTTTACATTAATCTCGAATGGATACCACATATCTATCAACGTGATAAAAATCTCATTCAGTTTTTAGTAATTCATCATATGATTCAAATTTGGAATTAGTTAAATAGAGCTCTTCATTATATTTAAGAATAAGATGTATAACAAATTTGTTTATTCAAAAATCAATTTTAACATGATCAAACATTTTATTCAAAAATCAATTTTAACACAATCTAACATTTTGGATCAATAGGTTACAATAAGTTTAATTTTAAAGAATCAATAGACATCACACTTTAACAAAATTAGAATCAAACATTTTTAATTATAAAATGTTTAACCACACCTAGTGCTCTAATTCTGGTTTTTCAGTTGCATTTCCTGAGAATTTGAGAAAGAAAAGGCTACTTGCAAGAATTTAGTTCAGTCTAATCCCATGTAACAGGGATAGGATGGAATGGGATTGGAAAAGCTTTCTAAAACTAGTTTTGATTATGAGAATGAGGAGGGCATTTACGTCTTTTTCACAAACAAGAGATCGAGAGCGAGTCTCTGTCCTACATTGTTTCACCTAAGTGCGTCTAAAAGTAAAAAAGACGATTTTATCCTTATGAAAGAATTTGAGAAAGAAAAGGTTACTTACCATGGCTGGAATGAAGATAAACAGGGAGTATCTGTATAGACAGAAGAGTTGAACAAGGCCAAAAGGTGCAGAAAAGTACTTGAGAATAATGTACAAACAAAGAGGCATAGAACACTCCAGCAGACCATGTTACAAGATTAATATCAAAGTTCCATTCTTTATGTTGTAGCTTATGAGCCAAATAAGTCACAAATTTCCCAATAGAAGTTGCAACAAAGATTAAGGTAGTGCATATCCAAAAAGGTCCATACCTGAGAATAATAAAAGCAATTCAAGATCAAGGCTATAATTTAAGGGGTAAAGGTTTGAAGATTAGTAGGAAATGGATAGATTAAAAGCTTACGAGTCTGGGTTGCTAGCCGTTTTATCATTGAACCTTCATCCAAAGGGCAAGAGGGAATCTTTGATTCTTTCTAAAACATCGGATGTGTCAACATCAAAGTATGGATGGTAAGCAGCAACTGTGAATGCCTTGAACCAACCACTTCTTTGTTGTGGTTCTGATGAACAAGATACTGGCTTTGAGAATGTATCTGACGAGAAAAACAGACTGTAAATCTGTAATATAACAAAGATTATATCCCTCATAAGTCTAATTGATAGTTGTTCATTTGTTGGTAGCTTGCTTGGAGGATTAAAATTACATGAGTCTTCTTTTCCAACTGGCTGAGGTTTTAGATAGGTTAACTAAGTCATGTTGCATTCAAATCCAGAAGAAACTTAAAATAATAGTAATCTAAGCCATAAAATTGATGTAGTTTATATGGATTTAACTATGTAGCTGAGTTAAATGAGATCCATCAACTGAAGTTACTAAATTGCAGTAGAAAGTTAAAATTAAAATATATATATATATATATATATATATATATATATATATATATATATAAATTTAAGTGAGTTAGACTTTGTTGACCAAAATTAATTACCTTGGATCCTTTTTGGGAGAGTGCCTGTTGGTCTAAAAACTCACGTTTTAAATGGATTTTTGGATCATTCCTCATTGCAAATGGAATTCTAGTCACAATCACAGCTCTTCCAGCTTGATCAGCAAAATCTAATCCTCCACTTACCTATTTATATAAAAAATTAAACTGTTTAATAAATGTCATTAGGAGAAAATAGTCAAATACTATACAAAATTATAGATTACCTTTCCACGACATACAGCAAAAAACACTGCACCAGTAGTTGAGTTGTCTCTTAGCTTAGCCATGTAGCCCTGTTCAAATTTTAAAATGAATTAAAGAAAATAATTTTTTTTAGCTGAAAGCGAATAAATAATTTACTCTTACATCGATTTCTTGAGGAAAAAGTGAAGATTGTCTAGGTTCCACAACTGGTAGCTTATGTTTATATATTCTTTCCCAAATAGTACTTGAATTTGTTGAAGTTGCACCCATGAAAACATCAAGATTGTATATTAAAAAGTACAAGAAATTATAATTTAAGATAATATTAATAAGGTATTATTAATTTATTACTACCGTGTTCTTCCATAAATCAATGCATAGATTCAAAAGGTAGTAAGATGGTAGATTGCACCACAACCCCCACCATGATTGCAACACTATTAAGTCTGACGATTGGTACATGAGGTCAAAACATTAATACAAATAAGCATGAACTTCAGTTGGAAAGTCAAGAGATTAATAACTGTCAAGGGAAGCCAAGTTCAAGCAAATCCAATTTCCTTAAAAATCAATGCATTTAGCATATGAGTTTTTTTGTATAAACGGAATTAAGCATGCCATTAGGATTAAAGTTAAATGTTCAAACAAGCATTTAGTGGCTTAATAACTCAGTTAGGTGAAAAATTGAGATAAAACTTCTTGGTGTATGAGCAATATGACACTACACTACAAGCTTCAAATTATGGGAACATTCCTTCCAAAATGAGTATTTGATAATGCTAGTATGTAGAGGTTAGAATGCTTTATTAAGTGGCAATTGCAAAACTATATATTTGGCTTAAATTAAAATAATAAACCCCATTTTCCCTAGTATGTGTAGATGCAATCTAGGTATAAGCATATTTTCTCTGAGAAGCTAGAATGTTTAATACGGCTACACCTTATCATAATTTCCCAAACTAACAGACCACAACAAAGTTGTGAACAATCTCAAAGCATAAGAAAACTAACAACATATTCCATAAACAATAAATTTTTCCCTCTGAATTAGAACAGCAAAATACTTTGAACGAAAATAGCCCATCAACACAAGCACTGAACAACATCTTTCATACAAAAACCTTTAATAGCTAATCAACATAACTAAAAGCGCTCAAACACTAACAATAGACAAATGGGGTATGTAGATTATACCTGAAAGTTGTTAGAAAGAAAGAGTATTGACTATCACCCGTGGTCTAATTGACTTCAAAATCGTCTTGTAGTGAGATCAAAAAAATGGTCACCATCGTCAGATTAACTGGTTGTTGTCAGGTAGAAGTGGCGGACAATGGTGATGGAAAAACATACATCAACAATCGATTTCGAGAGAGGGAGAAAGAAGAAGTGTGCAATCGGAATCAAATAGTGAAGGTTTTGATGATCGATCGGAGCATTTCTTGACTTCTGTCGATCGGAACTTAGAACTTACAATCGATTTTGAGAAGAAAGGGAAAAGGATAGAGATCAATTGAGAAAAGGAGACACTACAATTTTTTGGTGAGTATCGATCGATTCTGAAGCGATACGAAGGAGACGCAAGGAAGAGGGGTTTGATTTCCTTCTGTTGTTGGGATACGGTACACAAAGATCTGATCCATGAACGTGTTTGGGCTGTGAATGGTTGGTGGACTTCCAGGGTGTCAATTGAGAAAAGGAGACACTGCAATTTTTTGGTGAGTATTGATCGATTTGAAGCGATTAGGAAGGAGACGCAAAGAAGAGGGGTTCAATTTCCTTCTGATGACGGTTGTTGTGTGTAGAGAAGATTAGGGTAACATAGAAGAGATAAGGTAATACTGTGTATACGTATACAATGCTAATATAAGCTTAATATTATTGTACATGAGGTAATAGGTATTATACCTCTTAATTTTCAAGAAACGGACAATATGTTTAATAATATAGTAAAGATATATATATATATATATATATATATATATATATATATATATATATATATATATATATAATGTTGAATTGCATGCTTATAGGTATTCTTTATATATTACATGTTAATATGTTATACGAGTAATTAGGGAATTATATGATTTTTTTTATGTTTTTTATGTTTTATTATGATTATGATGCTTTATATAAATACATCATAAATTTTTTTTAATGGCTATATGTATTGAAAAAAGCTAGTGAAGAGCTATCATAAAAAAATAATTTGTTTATGAGGGGATTTTGCTTCCACTCATTTCAATTCTTTCTAGACTTACAATTCCTACTACAATACCAACTAAATGAGAAATAAACAATAGAATCAAATAAAAAAATATTTCTTGTACTTCACGGTGCCAAATTGTAACACATTCTCATACATCCAAAGAACCCAAATCATAATCACACACCCCGATTATGTAATCACCATATGCAAAAGAGTTGAATTAAGGTCGTCAGTCCAACGCATTAAGTATGTCACCAAAAAAAAAGGAATTGGTTGATTAACCCATCATGCCACTTTAATCCAAATTTGACAGGCTAAATAACACTTGAGAGTAATGTGATTTACATCATCTTGTACATTTCACAACAAGGGTATAACAAAGTCTCAAGATCTAACCCCTTCTTTCCAAATTGCATCTCGTAAGGAGCATATTAAGAAGCATCGGCCAAATAAAAATGTTAAGTAATAGGGAGAAATCAATTCTACCTTGTAACAAGGCCAATTGACACGAGCAAGTAGTTATCCAAATGTACGCTAGCCTCCTTAGCCACGAACACATTATCTACACCAATATACCACTGCTAAGAATCTGAGGAATAAGACAAATGAATAGAATCCAACAAAGTCATTAACTAATCAAGTTGAGTGGATAACCCTCCACCATTTCTAATACAAATCCATCGAATATTCCAAGTCGACCCATTCCAATAGTCACTAACACTTGTGTCTCTATTATAAGCAATAGCATAAAGACGATGAAAACATGCTCTAAACACCAAACATCTAACCAAAAGCTCATATCCGCACCATTTCCACTTGATTATGCATAATCTAACCAAAAACATGTCTTTACACTAAAAATCTAACCAAAAACTCGTATTAGCACCATTTCCCACTTTCTTACACATGGAATCAAAAGGAATTAAGCATTTAACATGCAAGTCCCAAACTAGCTTGACAATACCCATCCAAACTCCCTGATTTTCCTTATTTGGAGCCGCCATAAGAAACCCACCATCATTACAATAGCAACTTTTAATCACTTTAACCCAATGCAAATTATAATCATTCAAAAAACGCCACCTACACTTGTATATCAACACCTGGTTACATGCTTTCAAACTCTCAGTAGACAACCCTCAATTTCTTTGTCATTAAACATCACCTCCCGTCTAACCCACTGGATAATCCGATCTTGCTCATCTGCACCCTAGAAAAATCTCAATCTCATCCGCCCTAAAGTGTTACCTATCAACAAAAGCATGCAAAAAAGGGAGAAATTATAAATACCTAAATTTCAAAGCATAAAATTCACCAATGTTAGATGACCACCAAAAGAAAGCATTATGGATTTCCAAACTGAATTTTTTTTTTCTGAAATCTACACCTCCCAAGCCGAAATCTGATGCATCTGTTGACTAACAGGCAAGCCAAGATACATGAAAGGTAACTAATTTGGGCCACACCCAGTACAGGTAGCTACTTGCTCAATCACATCAGAACTTACCCCAATACGATCGAACTTGGACTTATATAGATTAACCTGCAACGTGGAATCCATATAAAAGAATATAAGAATTTTAATAAGCACCCTAATATTCTCCACAACTCATTCTCCCAAAAAACCACATCATCATCATAAAATAAATGAGAAATTTGGAGCTGCTGAGCACCAATAGTCACACCTTTGAACAAAGAGTTATGAGTACCATCCTCCATGCACGCATGAAGGCCTTCCATCACCAAAATGAACAAAAAGGGAGACAAAGGTGTTGGATTAGTGTCTAAGTCCATAACTATTTTGGTATGTACTTGACCCGATAGTGCATGGTCCTTTTGGGTTGTCTTCACCAAAGCAACTTGATTGGAGAAATAAATAAAGAGAGAGGTTATTATGATTTATTAATATGTTATAAGAATAATATATTAAATGAGAAATCATGCTTGTTTAATTAATATTGGTTAATAATTAATTAAGAATTAATTTTGTGATCAAGTGTAATTAATTAAACTAGAGGGGCTGAATTATAATTATGTGATAGTTGCAAAATAGGGCAATGGTTATCCTTGTTAAAGGATGGACGAATTCAAGGATAAGGATATCCTTAAAATCATCCAAGGTCCAAGAGATAGGGATTTTCAAGGCTTATCTTATGGTTGCTTGATGGGCAAGTAACTAGATAAGGATAAGGACTGAAACCCTAATCCCAACCCTATATAAAGACCCCTAAGGCCTTAGGATTTCGTGCACTTGATCCCTAGAGCATCTAAGGCACGAATTTCTACCTCTCTCTTCTCTCTTTATACCTTCTCCACTTGCTTATGGTGTTTGTAAGCCATTAGAGTGACACTTGTGACTCTAAGCCTTCCAAAGTCAATTCAAGGAGGAATTGGGATTGTTATTGCTACATAAGAATCAAGGTAATATCATAAACCTAATTATATGTTAATATCGATTTCCATATGCTAGAATTGGGGTTTATAGTCTTGGATTCAAAGCATGTACAATAGAGAAACCTAGATCCAAGCATTAGGGTTTGTATGAGCACATAGGATGTCTTATGACTAAAACCCATCAGTGGTATCAGAGCCTAGACTGGTTTCAATTGTATTGATGCATTACATGTTCAAAAAAATTCGATTTTTGATGTTCTGGAGGCTGGACTTGCCGAGTCCATAGTTGAACTCGTCGAGTCCATGCAGACTCGACGAGTCCAAGCCTGACTCGACGAGTCAACTCGTCAGATGGGGATATCTTCACAATTTCTTCTTGTTTTTGCTTATGGATAGTTACCTTATTATGTTAGATCAATATAAATCCGATTTTATGATATATTTGACTATATTATTGATCTAATTGAAGATATTTATCAATTAGTAAGATAATTGTTTCCTTATGTGATAATTGTTTAATTATTTTGACTAAATTGATAAATTGTTTTGCAAGAAATCATTAAATAAATCAAATATGGATAATTATGTAATTAAATTTTAATTTAGATTATTTGTTATTTGATCCTTGTGCTTTGAAAAGTTTCATATTTTCGCCTTTAGGTTTTATAGTTTAAATTTGAACCCAAAGGTTTTGTTGTTTTGAAATTTAAATAGTTGAAACCCTAATGTTTTGAAAAAGGTTTCAAAACTTGCCTCAAGTTTTGGAATTTAAAAGTTGATTAAAAGTTTAATTAGGAATGTTAAATTCTAAAACTCTAGTATAGTTTTGAAAAAGTTCAAATCACACCCTTATGGTTTTATTAATTAATTAAGGTGTATAATTAAAAGAGGTTTAAGAAATCCATAAAAGTTTATGTTTATAATTTAATTGAATTAAAAGTATAATTGTTAAATTAGACCACCTAATATTTTAAAAGTGTAAAATACACCCTATACTATATATAGCATTAAAAGTCTAACATTATATATATGTATGAGTAAAAGTCAGTCTTAGTTAGTAGGCCTCATTCACGAAGCTGGTCTATAAGGGGTGTTTAAGGAAATTGCCTATAAAATGGCGATTGAATGGGTATCCACTCTTACCCACCGCACTCTTGACTAGTGGAGGGCCGTTAGCCGAACGGGTAGGATAGGACGAAACCTTCCATTATAAGTATAATGAATTATTAAAGTAACTAAATGTTTTCATAAAATTCCCAATCTTAGTTACTTAGGCAAAAGTGAATTAATGCAATTCCATGAAATTACACTTTGTGCCCTTGCAAAGATGTTAGTGGAGTGTGTGTGGTTTACCGGCACACTAAATGGTTCTAAGCAAAGGTAGCAAAGGGTGACTCAATGTTTGTCATAGTTCGGTGGAGCGTGTGTGGTTTACCGGCACATCGAATAGGTGACTGTAACATGTGAGGGCACCATGTAAGTTTGCATGGTTATTCACACCCGCTTTGTGATCCTCGACATCCCAGTCACAAACAAGAGGGGCATATCGAGATTTAAACTTGCCATTGAAAGTCCAATGAATCTCAAAGGATCTAGGAGTTTTCATAGATTTAAAACTTAAATTCTTTTTCGTTTTTCGTGGTGGAAATTAGTGAATCGTCATTCACTTACCTTCAAATATTCTGCAATTAGGGTTACGGCATCCCTCTCCCGAGTTGTAGAATCTTGTGTTGGGTCCTAACCTTAGTATCTCATTTGGGTGATTTGCTAAGGACTCATTCAATCAACTAACTTGAATTCGTTTTCTCCCGTATTGTAGATGTCAAAGTTCGACAACTATGGTTTTCCCAAATCCCGTGGAACAAGCATTCCACATGAAGATGGTATTCCACGATTCAATCGAGGAATGAGAAATCATGCTTCACTTCCTCCTCCTCCTCCTATTGTTCTCCCCAACCCACAAGATCGAAGAATTGAAAGGTTCAATATCACTAAGGCCCTATTGGAAATGAAACATGAAGATGGTAAACCCGTGTGTGCCCACGTTCTAGGAATGAAATCACACATTGATAGGTTGATAATGTTGGATGTGTCATTCCCAGATGAGTTGGCTGTAAATTGGGTTTTGCAGTCACTTCCTAAATCATATAATGAGTTCAAAAGAAAGTATTATATGATGGATCATGACGACAACCTCATTGACCTAACTTACATGCTCATTGCTGCTGAATCAGAAATGATTTGGCGAAGCAATGGAGCGTATTTGTTGGAAAAGTTAACCGACCATGCTTCCGAGGACGTTCTAGGAGAACCAACCTGCGTTTACTGCCAAAAGAAAGGGCGTTGTATACAAGTCTGCCCAAAGAGCCTGAAGAGTCCAAAAGATGGGAGAGTCAAAGAGTATGGCTGCGCTTCAGGTAAAATCCACTATCTAACTCCATTAAGTTCCTATTCATTAATTCTTAATACATAATGTAATAAGATTGCATTTGAATGTTTTACAGGATCGGTGAAAAGAAAGGAAGCTTGGTGAAAGAGCAAGATGAATCTAATCACAAGGAATGGATCTTGATCGCATGGACTTGAAGATTAGATTTTGAGCTTAGATAGTTATGATAGAGTTGTTAAAAATTTATTTCTTTTGAAATACATAGTTTTCGATGGATTTTGCAAGGACAAATGTTTTCCGCTGCTTTTATAAATAAAATAAATTTTCGTTTGACTTATTTATTTATTTGTTTATTTCCTTGAAATGAAATCGTTATGAAAATTGGTGTTTGCATATTTTTACAACAAATGGATATGATTCTTATTTATGGTGTTTATAGAAAAGTCGAGAATTTACCAAATAGGGAGAGTTTCTCATCGCCCAAGTTTCAATTGGACAGAAACTTGGAATCATGCAACTTGGTTGCACGATGAATGAGAAATTTCATATTTTGGAAATTAGACTAATTCATTGACAAAGTGTCAAGTGAAGGACTAGGAGATCGAGCACACAAAGTTGCGTGTTGATCAAGTCCACCATAAGAGTAACAATGATATTCGTCATGATTTACTAAAGGTTTAGTAAATATGATTATACTTACAAGATTAAGCGTAATTATGAATTGATTGAAAAGTTTAAATCAATAGCAAAACGAATAAGAAGAATCATGTAGGCAGAAAGATAAAAGTTTCTCCATTCTAAGAAGAAGGGAGAATAGCTTTTATGCTTCATGATAGGTCTTAATGATTAAGAACCATATTTCAATTGATCCTCCAAGTACAATTGTATGTTTAAGAAGAGAAATCAAGAATTGAAGAAATGGTTAAATCAATAAGTCAATCATACTTCGTTCCAATAACAAGTATTAAAGTTAAGATTGTGACATCGAGTGAAAAAGTAAGGTTTATAACATTCATCAAATGTGGAAAGTTGTGATGTCTTGGATAAGACAAAGACCAACTAGGACCAATTCATGAAGTGCTTTGATATGAGCTACACTAACTCTTGAATATTTACTTGTCAAGAAATGTTTTGACAAGAGAATCTTATATGTCAAGGAGTCAGTGGGAGCCTTAATGGTCTTGAAAGGTTTCAAGAACAAATCAAATAAACCTTATCGATCATCACTAGCACACGAGTTGAGGTTTAAAACCTATCGTGATGACATTATTTTGTTTTCGTGCCAATCCAATCGAGTTAATTATGCATGTGAGTTCTATGAGTTCTCATTTTGAACGCATAAAAGGCAAAGCACCTTAATCAATGAAAGGTACATTGATAGGAAAAGGTGAGCTGCTTAACTACTTGGAAGACGTGGTGGGCAGCTGTGCTACCATAAGGCAAGAAATCAAGATTAAGAAAGTTCGGTCCATATGAGTTTGAATTTGTCGTAAACTTTGGTTTTAACAAATTCACATGGATAGGAACACATACACCGCTCAAATCTAAGTGTCATAAGATTTCCTCCTTCATGAAAATGATTGTGAGGAAATACTTTCACTAAGAAAGATTTTAGAAAGATAATGATTGTAAAATTGCATTCTCGAATTCGATTATGGTTACGGTATCCCTTTCCATGATTTGAATTGTGAGGTTTGGCAATTAGTCTTAAGTGTTTACACACACATATGAACTATCTAAGGCAAAGGTGTATAAGTTCAAGAAGCCTTGATAAAAGATTATCAAAGCACTAAGCATTAGAAACATGAACTTAAGAAATTCAATAAGCATTGTTTTTCTGAAAGTTAAGCTGTTTCTAAATACATGTCGAAGCTAGTGGGAGCATAAGTGTTATGTTTTATAATAATCATCATGATAGTGGGAGCATAAAATTTATGATTGTATGATTATTAAGGCACGTATTGCAAGTTGGCAATATTAATTATAGAAAACAAGAGTTATACCTTGCAAAGTTGTAAGGGTTGTAAAGTTGTTTTGCTATAATTAAGGGAGAGAATATTATGCTTCATTTCAAATCTAAAGGATTAGGTTGAGAAATGTTAATAAATTTAGTCAAGAGTACATAGTGTGTTCTTAAAAATTTCGATTATGATTACGGCATTCCTCTTCACAATTAGAATTCTGAGAACATAACAAATAAAACATTATGCGTCGTGTCCCATACGCTTCGGGTATAGAATCGATTGCAAATGTTTTAATGTTTGACCATTCTAAAATTTTCCAAATGTCGAGCGCATTTAGAGGGAAAAGGGACTAGAATTGGTTTTGACTAAAATAATTAAACAACTATCAAAGAACAATCCAAAGTTCGACGAGGATTGGTTGCTTGTGAGTAGTTGGAAGCATGGTATTGAATGGACCATATCGACATTATTATGAATAGAAAATATTCTATTAAGAATAAGTTGTCATATGGAAAATATGGAAGCGTGTCCATATTAGGAATTGAATATTGAAAAAATCTATGTCTAAGATTAAAAACTTTTATGCAAAAGGAATGTACTTTGAGTGAGAGACATCATATATATAACGAATTGTCTTGTAACAATCTCCGATAGAAGACTTTGTAATATCATTGGCAATAGTCTTTGTGACTTTGGTGCAGTGACATTACGAAAGGATCGTTGCATAAAATGTTAGAATCTAGCATATTCTACAAGTAGCAAGAATTTGATATTCTTTCACTTATGACAAGGATTTGGAGTTGTGAAATAAGAATAATTGGAAATCTGTTCAATGTGATCTATTCCACAAAGTAAGAACCATAGGTAAACATTGTGTGCATGCTAGGAGCATGGGACAAGTGTTGTAATTCAAGTAAGAAGTTGATTACCCGAAACGACAAATAATGAGTAATCAATATGGTGATAAATAAAAGGCGTTTTTATTTATACTCAAAGGTTTGAGGCCATATGGGATTAGTATTATTCTTGTGTTTCACATTTTCATGTTTTGACTTCCAGAATAATTGAATTTATTAAGAATAATCGAATTATTCGAACGGGCCACAGTCGTTCATATGTTGGAAGTAGATATGAATGAAGACTGTCATGAATTGGTGTGTGGATTGTCTAAAAGAGTATTAGACATAAGCAAATGTTTGCTGCAACGTTCGTGAGTGCTTATGAATATGAATTTGAGCATTGGATTAAACCCACGCTCACTTGGATCACTCCATGAATTGTATCACGAGTGATTGGTGAGACGATAACATCTTATATTCTTGAAACCGAGATGTGTGAGTTGTATCTTGCGAATCGGTTGCACATTGATAATATGTAAACGCACTAGTAACTTGGTGTTATAAAACATATTGTTGTGTGTGATTCGGTGAGTGAATGCAAGCAAGCATTGTATCAAGGTTTATCCGTTCCTTTTATCCAAAGTAGGATAAAAGCGATATCTTTGGGCCCCTCAATGATTTTGTGATGACAAACGTAAATGCTCGGTTGGGCTAGGGCTAATTTGATTTGTTCAATTAGTCAGTCGTCATAAATCGGGAATCGAGATATAGTACAAAGAGAATGATTTGAAATCATATCTCATATGATATCTAGAATGAAGGAATATATGATCCCTTATCTAAGTACACGCGTATCTGATATGATCAGAGTTGACAGCGGCTTGGAAAGCTACGATTGCAGATCAGGATCTGAAGTCATACGCAGAATAGTTGTTAGACTTATCCAAGTGGGAGACTGTTGGATTAGTGTCTAAGTCCATAACTATTTTGGTATGTACTTGACCCGATGGTGCATGGTCCTTTTGGGTTGCCTTCACCAAAGCAACTTGATTGGAGAAATAAATAAAGAGAGAGGTTATTATGATTTATTAATATGTTATAAGAATAATATATTAAAGGAGAAATCATGCTTGTTTAATTAATATTGGTCAATAATTAATTAAGAATTAATTTTGTGATAAAGTGTAATTAATTAAACTAGAGGAGCTGAATTGTAATTATGTGATAGTTGCAAAATAGGGCAATGGTTATCCTTGTTAAAGGATGGACGAATTCAAGGATAAGGATATCCTTAAAATCGTCCAAGGTCCAAGAGATAGGGATTTTCAAGGCTTATCTTATGGTTGCTTGATGGGCAAGTAACTACATAAGGATAAGGACTGAAACCCTAATCCCAACCCTATATAAAGACCCCTAAGGCCTTAGGATTTCGTGCACTTGATCCCTAGAACATCTAAGGACGAATTTCTACCTCTCTCCTCTCTCTTTATACCTTCTCCACTTGCTTATGGTGTTTGTAAGCCATTAGAGGAGTGACACTTGTGACTCTAAGCCTTCCAAAGTCAATTCAAGGAGGAATTGGGATTGTTATTGCTACATAACAATCAAGGTAATATCATAAACCTAATTATATGTTAATATCGATTTCCATATGCTAGAATTAGGGTTTATAGTCTTGGATTCATAGCATGTACAATAGAGAAACCTAGATCCAAGCATTAGGGTTTGTATGAGCACATAGGATGTCTTATGACTAAAACCCATCAAAAGGATCACCTTATCTTAACCCTCTATAAAGATGAAATGCTTATCTAGGATTCCAATTCAATAAAACTAAAGAGCTATCTGACACAAGGCAACCACAGATCAAAGAACACCACCCCACCCAGAACCCCATCACCTCCATTATACGATCTAGGTAATCACATGATACAGAGTCATATGCCTTTTCAAAATCCACTTTACAGAGCATCATTTTCTTCCTTTGAAATTCGCCCACCAAATAATCTCATTAACTATAAGCAACCCGTCTAAAATGTGCCTACGTTTAGTATAAGCAGATTGAACTGGATTAACAATAGAACCAACCACCTTTTCCAATCTGTTAGCAAGAAAATTTGCAATGATTTTATATTGTAAGCCAATTAAACTATTCAACATGTAATCCTTAATCTCTATAGGATTATCCACTTTAGGAATCAAAGTGATCAAAGAGAATTTGAAGGTTTGTGATGATCGGATACACTTCAAGTATGAATATGAAACATAAAACTAGTCTAACCAAAATAATTAACAGAAAGTAAATGACACATAAGTTCTCCAAATTGTTCCTTTCACAAATAAAAGAGGTCTTGTCTTCATAAATAAGACGGTCACAAAGACACTTGACACAAAGCCGTGTTCTACAACATTAGGGTTTTCCATAATGTTGCATATATACTAATATATACATGTATTTACCATGATTGACGAGATTGTATCTAATCTATACTAAGAACCGCTCTTATCACAAATATATTGGATCTATGATCTATTCTATATATCTATTAACTAATATATAAAGATTACACATAATATTTGTACTAAGTGATAACGTTGGTGAACTTGATATGTTGGTGTTGTCGACGTGTAGAAGCTGACACTAATAGATCAACGTGTCATGTGTTTGACTCATCAGATCATAAGGTGTGACCTTACAATCTCCCCCTTTCCGATGATGTAAAAAATAATCTTCTTTAGAGTCATCGGGAGAGCCATTGTAGAATTTCTCAACTTTTTTAGGACTTCAGGCTTGACCCATCTGAATTGATCAAGCTTAAGTTCGTCCAGTCTTTGAATCAGCTCCAGAGATATCAACACACGATATCCTCTTTCTGCATTCTTTCGCAAAGTGGTTTCTACCGTGACAGTAATTGCGATCATAACTTGAATCACCCAGACCCTTTTTCTCCTTTTTCTCTTCATCATTTTGAGAGTTCTTGAAACTCTCATCTCTGGTCTTTTCGGAACTGGAATTACCACCCTGCCTGTATTTTATCTTGTAACGAGAGTTTCTTAAAGAACTTTTTAGGATTGGAAACCAACATAGCCATGTCTTCGTTAGAGATTTCACTATCTGAAAGGTCAGATTCCGAGTCATCTTCTGTTGCCTTCTTTCCCTTCGCCACCAATGTCAAAGATCCCATGCCAGAAACAAGCTTTACTTCCTTAGTTACTTCTTCTTCGTGTGATCTCATAATATCCACGAGTTTGGCCAAGGAATAAGTTTCAAATTGTTCATGTTCCTTCACAGTGGGCACAACAGCTTTCCATTCTGACCTAGACCATTCATGAACATCACTTTCTGTTCAATGACTCGTCACTCAAGATTATATTTGATCATTCTACTCAGCAAGTGGTTGAAGCGATTGAAAGTTTGATCCAGCTTCTCATCAGGTTTCTGAACAAATGAACCAAACTCAGACAAAAGAGTTGTTTGTAAAGAGTGTTCTAGATCAGCGTCTCCAGAATATAGTTCCTGCCATCGGGCCCCACCGGTAAGCATACAAGCATATGATACATGCAAGAGTCACACAGACACCTAGCAACCTAACATAACAAACCATGGCCCGAAATTGGTTCCTTCGACTCACTAAACACAATGAGGAAACTCACCTCTAGCTATTGAAATACGTAAATAAATCTCTGCATGCTGGTCTGAAAAATCCATGTGTTGTCATCATCAAAATAATATCCAATTATTAATTAGATTTCAACCCATAACCAAGAATCTAAGCTACTTAGCCCATAACCAGGGTAAAAGACCATTTTACCCTTTATCTAACTTGGCCCAAATCCAAGGCCCAACTCAGCCACTTACAAGGCCCAAATCCTAAATGGCAACCCAAAACCTAATTTATGGCCTAATCTTCCAAATTGCGCCTAAAACCCATCATGGGCCTAAATCTAAAGAAGGCCAACATACTAGCCCCAAGTCCAAAATAGAAGTCTAATGGCCCAATCAAGGTCAAACTCACAAAGTCCAATACATGGACCAAAACCGAGAACGTCAAGCCCAATAGCCCATATGTTGAGTACGCGGTGCGTACTCTGCTCGTATGCTTAACGTACTCCATCCGGGTCCAGTACGCCCAACGTACCCCGAGATTGCCAACCCACTCCATTAAGTACTTAATCAGTTGAGACCTCAAGCCAAACTCTCAGATCTGGTCCCTAAGGGTGCCTTATCATCTAAAGCTGGCAAGTTTACACTAATGCATGGATTAATGCGACTCAAGGCTCAAAGAGAGATTAATAAAGATCTTAATACTTTCATGAACCAAAAACATCCAAAAATTTTGCATTTTTATGAACATAAGGCCTAAATGGAGCTAAGATCTAGCATCTATTGCTTCTAGAGTAGATTAAAAGCTTATCTTTACTTCAAAAGACTCAAAATGCCCAAGAAACACCATAAAGTAGATCTAACATAAATGATCATCATGGTGTGAGCTTTTACTTCAAAAATCTTACAGATGAGAAGGTGATCCTGGATCTACAAGCTCAAGCTACTCCTCCAAGTGTTCCTCTTCTTCTTCACCACAAAATACCAACAAATCACTTTACAAGCTCAAATCTCACCAAAAGCTCTTGAGTTTCATTTTCACAGTAAATGGAGATGGAGGTTGGTCAGTAAAGGTCCAAGAAGGGGTTTAAGTCATTTAAATAGGGTGCAAACCCTAAAAATTAGGGTTTACCCTTGCATTATTTATGCCATGTGTACTCCACGTATGCCCTGTGTACATGGATGCAACCCACGAACATCAAATGGGCTAGTATGCTAAGCGTACTCATGAGTAGACCCCGTATACTAGCCAAGGACCAAAAAATTAACAAATTTACATTAAGGGCTAAAAGAGAAACTTACCAAAACTAGAATGTTAGAATTCAAGCTTCACAAAACTTTATCTTTCCAGTAGCTTCTCCACCAAGCAATCCTTGTTTACTTAGAACTGACGTTCCATTCTCACGCATGTGCCCCAATCTACGATGCCACAACTCCTTCTTATCATCACCTTCATTCAAGGATTAGGAGATAGCCTCCGTTCCCATAACCGTACTGCCTTCTAAGATATGGATCCCTCCACGATTCATCTCCCATTTCATTATAACAAGAGAACCTTTGGTCACTTTGACCCAGTCACCTTCACCACCGTACCTCATCCCATTCTTAGCCAATGTGCCAAGAGAAATTAAATTCTTCCAAATTTCTGGAACGTACTAGCAATCTAACTTCCTGACCATGCCATCGTGCATCTTAATATGTACTATGGCACTACCTTTGATAATTTTCACCCAATCATCATCCATCTTTACTATGCCAACCAACACTTTAAAGGAGTCGAACCAGTCACGATTATACGTCATGTGATAGGATGCTCCAAAATCCAAGACCCAGGCATCAACAAAACTTAATGTACTAACAGTTTATACATTACCATCGTTACATTCATTAGAACTTTCCTGAACCACAACAGTAGTGTTATTGCTTCTTACATTTATAACATTTTGCGTTCGATGAACCTTTAGACTTCGATTTTGAAGGTAATCTCCCTATGTTTCCCTTTTTCCTCTCTTCTATCCTTCCTCTCCCTGCAAACAAACCAGAACTGGAGACCTCCACTCCAACTAAAACTTCTCTTTTCAGTTCCTTGGACATCAGAGAGTCCTTCACATCATTCACAGTGATCGTTATAATACTATAGAGCATGGTATCAACGAAATTCTCATATGATTTCGACATAGAACATAGGAGAATGAGTGTCTAGTCTTCATCTTCAATCTTCACATCAACCCCTTGTAGATCCAAGATGATGCAATTGAAGTTATCGAGATGATCTTTCACTTGGGTACTTTCAAACATTCTGAGAGTGTACAACCTTTGCTTCTGATACAACATGTTTATCAGTGAGTTGTTATGGTACTTGTCATAAAGTTTATCCAAAATCTGAGAAGCATTTGTTTGATCCACGACCTCTCTTATTACTTCATATGTCAAGCTCAATAGAATGGCATAATGTGCCTTCGTCAGAATGCACACCTTCTTCTCAGCCGCCATGTCCTTTTGCAGTTTTGCCTCTCCTTCCAGTGTCGTTACCCACCCTTGTTAAACCAGAAGAGCCTTCATCTTCACCTTCCACAATGTGAAGTTATTTGAACCATTGAATTTCTACATATCAAACTTGTGAGTAGACATCTTCAATCTCAGGAATACAAACTGCAGCTTTGATACCACATGTTAGGAAGTAAAGTAGACAACTAGCAACACTATAAGGACACAATACATAGTATTTACGTGGTTCGATCAAGGTGACCTATGTCCACGGGCAGAAAGGGGTATTATTTTATTTCGGAGCTCTCAAACAGAGGTTACAAGTACAATTACACATAGATTCGCCTATCACTCTAGAATTCAGGATACAAAATGACCTAGCATGCATCCCTATTTATACTTGAGGGATCAGACCTAAAACCCTAGTGCACCAAGCCTATAGGCCCATAGGCCTATGAAAGGTGTCAACCAATCACAATCCTCCATGCATCATCTTCTGAAACATTCATCCATTTCAAAAACCCATGAGCATTAGTAACATACATGATGGAGCACCTTGTGCCATAGTGGAGCATCTGTTGGGTTTTTATTCAAAAATCTGGTTTCACAACCGGTAAAAATGACAACGGAAGCTTTAAAAATGTTGAATAAAACTAAAACTATTTTACCCACCAATGATCATTTTGCAAGAGTTAGAAAGATTAAAGCAACCATAGAAGTGAAAGCATAACAACCTTTGAAGAATTTGATCCTCATTGGAGGTTGGAAGTTAATGAAGTGTGGCATGAAACTCTAAAACAAGAGTTCTCTAGAAGTATCCACCAGGAAAGAATAGAACCATCAAAATATGCTAGTATACACTTGTGATTCGTTGTTCATACACCTTTGAAATATATACCAAATATATGTTCAAAGGTGAAGCAACAAAGGGACTTTGTCTAGCATCAAAATACAGAGAATAGAGGAGAAGGGAGATGCTAAATCTCGAAAATTTGGCAGAACTCTTAGAGAGTATGTGCTCTCGGTTTTGGCTCTAAGAAGAGGAAGAAGAAGACTTGCAAGAGCACTTAATCCAACCTTCCATGCCCTTCCTTATATAATGGCCAAAAAGTAAATGGAGACCATAAATCAAAAGCATGGACAACACTCTTCCAAGCATGGCATGCACCATTAAACAATTCAAAAGTACCATGCTTGGTCTCCTTCATATTTTTGAGAAAATCATGCACAAATGAAGACAAAAGTTGTCTCATGGCTAGTTTATATATACATACATGTTATCTTTATAAAAATCAATCATTTTTATAAAGAATTCCCAACATATATATATATATATATATATATATATATATATATATATATATATATATCACTAGTCATATATAAATATCTTATTTCATGTAAAACTATCTTTTATATAAATTGTAACAAGCTTATTTTATATAGAACTACTTTCTATATAAATTGAACTAGTTTATTAAGATGTAAATATAACTTATAAATAATCATACTTTATGATATATTTCTTAAGTTGTTATTTCTCCAATAAATATTATTTCCACAAATAATAAATTCTCAATTTGTAAAATAATATTTCCATGAAATAATAATTTTCCAATTAAATACAAATGTTGATATATTTATTAATAATCAAATTATACTAATAAATAATCAGTTGACGGTAACTTGCTATATGGTGTGACCCTATAGGATCATATATTATTATCAATATCATTCTATATAATGACTCTTGGGCATACTATATCTTTCAATCTCCCACTTGCACAAGACTTGTCATAGATTGATATAGATAGTGGTGAACGTCTAGCAACATTTCACTGCCCCCAATAACATATGATGAAGAATACCATTCATCAACATCCAATTCCCAAAAGCTCTAAGCTTCAATTGATGTATTAATGTAAGTTTATCAATTATCCCTTTGTTATAGACATCATGTTGAACATGAGCCTTGGATCGCAATCAATCTCATTTGTAATTGAACGGTGGGTAACGCGCGTTAGATGTCTAACTCTCAACACATAAGAGGAACAAATCCCATCTTGACTACATAAGCCTCTTGCATAGTTTATAACATACCCAAAAATGACTTTTATAACTGTCCGGTTAAGGAACAAAATTTAACCATATCAAAGCACAACACTCCCTACACTCAAGTCCCACTATGTATCTCAGTTGTTAAGGATAAAAAGGTAGCACCTTTTAATCAAGTGTCACTCACGACTGCGATCTATGAGTTAATCTTGATGTAGGTCCGTTCAGTACTAGTTCTCTAACAAATACTTATGAAACTTGGTTACAACTTCTTGCCTACTTTCATCTAGTGAGAATCAACCAATCCATTTCATATTAGTCTTACTTCATAATTGCTCCCACAATTATGACCGACTATGAACCTTTAGAATAATAAGATTATCCATGGATTAAACATGTTAATATAGAACACAACAAGTATTAATGTAATGATCATATACCAGTATATCAAAACATTATGTAATAGTTGTTGTTACAATGTTCCAATATCCAAATACTAAATTCAAATGAAAATCCCATTACTAGAATAATAAAAATCTTATGGATGAAGTGTGACCACTCATACTTACCTTAAAAGGAAAGAATTTATTAATGGGTTCGACTAAATTTAATTTGTGTGAATTCTACGAATACAATCATCTCCATATTTGACATTACTCTAATTATACTTAAATATTTTGGAGAATATAATTGGTGCTCTTATGTGACATAGAGTTTCTTAGCTTGATTAAGTACACTCTATTACTCACGAAAGATTTCTAGGTTATCCCTAAATGTAAGGATTCAGCCTAGTTTTTCAATGATCTAGTTCATCCAATTATATTTGATTTCAAAAGTAGTGTATTCTTATTTAGTAGATTGTGCTATTTTGTTTTACTTGGACCTCATTCCACCTAAACTTACTCTTCATTTCATAATGAGGTCATAATCCAATTATAATTCATAATTATCTATATTTATTTAGAAATCAAAATCATGTGTAGCTCTTTACATTAAGATTTTTTTCTAAACTAATTATATACGTTCTCTTAGCTCTTCTTAAATACTCTTAGAATGTTCTCACAGTCATCTAGTGACTTAACCATGTATTCAATTTTGTATCTCATGATATGACATAAATGATAGATTCATTTGCCAAGCACATAGATTATAAATCATTTCATCTAGCTCAACCTATGTGCTAGGTCCTTTGAGACAGACTCAAAAGGTGTCATTTAACAATGTAAATAATCATCCAAAGGAATCTTGTATCTTGACCTCTTTCAAGATATTGTCATTTCATGTAAACAGAATTTTAAACCTTTAACATTCATCTTTATATATCTCTTATAGATTTTAAATTCCAATAATGTATCTTGTCATTCCTAAGTCCTTCATTTTAGAAATATTTTCCGAGTCAAGGTGAAAACCACCTTGCATAGTCGAAATGTCAATTCAAATGATTAAGTATGTCTCTTTCATACAAGATTAGGAATATCACTATCCTCCCACTAGTTCTTAGTAAACACGCATGTTCTTTTCATTTTGATGTAAAAGCATACATTGTATCTTTATATTAAAATGACTATTCCAACCTTGATATGTTTACCTTATATCCACAAGTGGATCTTAAGCCTTACACATTTTTTTAGGATTAACATGGATTAAGAAAACCTCCAGGCTAAAGTTATATAGATATCTTCTAGTATATGTCTATTAAGAAAAGAAGTATTTCTTGAAATCTATTTGCTATATCTCATATTAAGAATATGAAGATATAGTAAATAATATCCTTGTTGATCTAATCATATCTACTTGTGAAAAGGTTTGATCATAGTCAATGTCATGAGTATGATAAGGACTATAGTCAATGACATGAGTATCAGAAAATCCTTATACAACAAGTATTACTAAATGTGTGTGTGTGTGTGTATATATATATATATATATATATATATATATATATATATATATCCATGTATATATTCTTTTTAGAGGAATCTCTTACTCCTTCTAGCCTTTCTATAGAGAGAAAGATTAATTAAGAACATACTTGATTATTAAACATGGATTACATCTCAATGTTCATGACTCTAAGTCATTTGTTAGATTCAAGATCTGATATAACATTTTGGTAGTTGATGGTTTAACTAGAAACCATCAAGAACTCATCAACGTGAGATTCCACATTTCTCAAGTTATAGATGATTTCTACCATTATTGTGAACAATTTATATTTATGAATAGCTATTATTCATGTTTAACAATCTCTTGTTAAAACTAGTGCCAACAATTGTTACATCAGGCTATGATTCTTGAACTACTTCAACTTCCATGTGCCTCCCAATTGCTTTGTCATTAGAAGCTTGCTTCCTACTAACTCATCCTTTAGAGGAATAAATGAACTTATTCTTGGCGGGTTTTTATATAATAATCTAAATGCCCTTTTATAATATTCTACAATTATGTAATTAGTTGGTGTTTGTATTCTAGATACAATTAATAGTGATTGAAGTATAATCCCAAAAAGATTAAAAGGAGGACATTTCTACCGATTAGAAAATAAACTATATCAAGTAAAGTTTAATTCATCATTTATCATCACGAAGGCTTTAGATGGTACTACTGGGTTGTATCTTGTGATTAATCATAGACATTCATTAGAAAGGAAGTCATACACCAAAGTGTATAGTTCCTTAATAATTATTTTCTCTACACTTTAGTGAATATTATTAGGATTCTTTTATATATAAATAAGATTCACATATGTCAAATAAACTACATTATTTTCCTTTAAAGATCCATTTCTTGAAGTCGGAATATGTGGATTTCATTTATACAATAAAGATAACAATGTCATGGATAAATTTGATTTAAAACAAGTTTAAGTCAAAAGTGCTTGTATATAGAACTTAATTTTATTTATAAAATGTTGATATTTACTTTATAATTCTATTAAGAGATCTAGTATCAAAAATAGAAGTCAACCGTTTCAGAATATGAGTATTATCGTTATGAAAAACGATCTAGTAAATAATCAAACATTTAAACAAATAACTGAGACATAAATATTTAGACATGCTAAATTTAAAACATACATTGTTCCAAAACAAACATTGTTTTATATTATAAGCAATTTATGTTCTAAGCATAAATAATAAACTAAACTTCGAGAGTGTAGTTCCAACTTGCTTGTGCTCAACTAGTTACTCTTTTGTAAATATTTGCAATCAAGTTACAAATATTAGATTAACATTCAAGTACCAAGTATGATGTTAGAAGCATCTTGAGCATCACTATGATGCATTTACTAGGATCATATTTAGGTTATTGCTCAAAGCAATTTATTTAGGAATAGGTTATTTAAGTGTATACAATTTCACATCTCTCACGAGATTGTCTCTTAAGACATGAACTCATTCACTGAAGTTGTATCTATTGAATGTTATTGTTTTCATTAAGTCATTTAAAGAGAAATGACAATTCATGGTTATGAGAGTGGATTATATATCTACAAAATTTTAACAAAATTCATTTAGTATTTTCAATATTTAATCTTTAATAATTAATACCTTTTTAGTTTCTAAAAACATTAATTATCAATTTCTAGGATCCAAGTTGCAAAACATATAAATAGTTAGGTATCCTTTATCACATCCATCCGAATTCAACCCGGTAGATATCGATTATCAATTATATCTTACCATATAATTCCTAGATTTATGGGATCGCTAATAACAAATTTAATTAGGCATGTTTGATCCTATCTATGCCTCGGAACTCTCTTGCTTAGGTATCCTTTATCACAAAAGATTTACGATCAAATTATCCAATTTGAAAAACTTGTGTAATCGGCCTATAACTTGGTTATAGAAATCGCGAAAACACCCTGACCATCAAAAGATAACACCAAGCGGTTAGGTATCCTTTATCCCATTAGTGTATACAAGAGACGTGCGAGTGTTCTTTAAAAATGATTGCATAGATTTGAGGTTTGTAAGGGGTCTTTTATGTTTTCATATTTCTAGTTTTTTTTAAAAAAAAACATGTTATATCATGGTTACTGCATGAATTTAATAAACCATGGTATACCTTTTAAAAATCTTATTTTATGAAAAAATCACATTTTAACAATGTTCCTTTTATAAAACCCGGTTTTATAAAAGGAACGTGATCAAATTTTAATAGTTAGTATTAAGTCGATGCTTGAGCACTTTAGAACATTTGTAAACATTTTAATAAAAAATTCTTTTATAAAATAAAGTTTGGAGTTTGATAAGTTTATAAATCTCAATTTTAAACTTATACAATTTTAATCCCGAAATTTACCGGTTACTAGTTTTAACGATAAAACTTGTTTTATTGTAAAACTATTTTTAGCATCTTATGTTAAAAGGTAAATTTCATTAAAACCAAACTCCTTGTGATGTTTATTTATGTTCAAATATTATTTTGCATTTGAAAAATTAATTTATCAACCATAACATAATAAACATAAAACAACACAAGCATGCATACCAATTATAACATATGTGCATAAACCAAGCCATTAACTAGTAATAATTTTGTGAGTCATCACAAAATTATCAACTCCATTCCTAAAGGGTCATAAGGGAACTTTATCTTGTAAAGTCTTCATGTGATCTCACTTGCTTCAACACCTTGTAGCAAGTTTATAAAAATAATTTTATTAAGTTTGAGAAACTTTAACAAAATCAACTTTATAAACTTTTGATCTTCAAAATGGCCACCATCTTCATTCTTGTTAAATTTTTATAAAAATGAACTATTTCTAAAACTCATCTATTACTTAAAAAATTAACAAATAAAAACTATCTATTTAATTATTACATACCATATGAATAAATAAATAATTACAACCATTTTAAATAAATCAACACATGCAGCAACACAAAAGTTTATGGCTAGTTTATGCACATCATACATATTTATATACTCAAAAATATATATAAACAACTCTTTGTTTTTCTAAGACAATTTTTATGACCAAAAAGATGCATGTCAACTTTTGGTCAAAAATAACAATCATAAACATTTTAAAGTTGTCATAGAAAATATGTATGGATTTTTCTTGCAAAAAGAAAACCATCATTGTTTTCCAAAAACAAAGATTTCATCAACTAAAGAATACTTTAACTAATCTTGCAAAAATATCTCTGATACCAATTATTGGGGTTTTATTCAAAAATCCGGTTTCACAACCGGTAAAAATGACAACGGAAGCTTTAAAAATGTTGAATAAAACTAAGACTATTTTACCCACCACGGATCATTTTGCAAGAGTTAGAAAGATTAAAACACCCATAGAAGGGAAAACATAACAATCTTTGAAGAATTTAATCCTCATGGGAGGTTGGAAGTTGAGGAAGTGTGGCATGAAACTCTAAAATAAGAGTTCTCTAAAAATATCCACCAAGCAAGAGTAGAACCATCAAAATATGCTAGTATACACTTGTGATTTGTTGTTCATAAGCCTTTGAAATATATACCAAATATATGTACTAAGGTGAAGCAACAAAGAGACTTTATCTAGCATCAAAATGCAAGAGAATGGAGGAGAAAGGAGAGGCTAAATCTCGAAAATTTGGCAGCCGTCTTAGAGAGTATGTGCTCTCGGTTTTCGCTCTAAGAAGAGGAATAATAAGACTTCCAAGAGCTCTTAATCCAACCTTCCATGCCCTTCCTTATATAACGGCCAAAAAGAAAAGGGAGACCATACAGCAAAAGCACGGACAACACTCTTCCAAACATGTCATGCACCATTAAACAATTCAAAAGTAGACCATGCTTGGTCTCCTTCATATTTTCAAGAAAAGCATGCACAAAAGAAGATAAAAGTTGTCTCATGGCTAGTTTATATATACATGTTATCTTCATAAAAATCAATCATTTTTATAAAGAATTCCCAATATATATATATATATATATATATATATATATATATATTATTTTATATAAAACTATCTTTTATATAAATTTTAACTAGCTTATTTTATATAAAACTACTTTCTATATAAATTGAACTAGTTTATTAAGATATAAATATAACTTATAAATAATCATACTTTATGATATATTTCATAAGTTGTTATTTCTCCAATAAATATTATTTCCACAAATAATAAATTCTCAATTAGTAAAATATTATTTCCATGAAATAATAATTTTCCATATAAATACAAGTGTTGAACTTTTATTAATAATCAAATTATACTAATAAATAACAAATTAGCAGTAACTGGCTATATGGTGTGACCCTATAGGATCATATATTATTAGCAATATCATTCTATATAATGACTCTTGGGCATACTAGATCTTTCAGCATCATGATGTACAAGTGGCGCATCATGAACACTAATGGCCCAACATCTATAATGCATGCACAACATGGTGTAATCCTTGAGAAATACCAAGTTTTGAGCATCCTTGAACAATCTTGAGCATCAAATAGGACTTCATTGCATACTTGGCTCATCAAGGACCAAGATGGTCCATCTTGCGCCATCATCGCGCAACAAGAATATGGATGGCGCAAGTGACTTCAAGTGTGGCACAAGAACATCAAGATTTGAGCAACAAGATCACCATGACGCAATAGGAACATCCATGGCGCAACAAGGCCATGCATGGAGCAAGAGCAATCCTCATGGAATAAGAGGAGTACCCCTTGGAATAAGAGGGATCCTCATGGCACAAGAGGAACCCCTCATTAAGCAAGAGAGAGTGTCATGGCACAAGAAGAGACGTCATGGCACAAAAGCATCCTTCTTGACCCATCCCTTTAACATATGGCGTAACAAGGTCCCCATGTTGCTCCATATCACTCCAAAGTGCTCCAAACCTCTTCCGGGTGCTCCACACCCCCTTCTATATGATCTGTTCCTTTGGCACTTGATCCGTTACTTTATCAGACGATCCATTCCATTCTCAGATAATCCGTTCCTTTGTCACATGCTCCATGAACCTCAAGTGCTCCAAATACTCCATGAACATGATCCAAATACTCGATGAACATGATCTAAATGCTTGAGTCACATTTAACACAATCATTCTAAGGCTATATGATCCTACTGATATTCAATTTTTAAACATACACTTACCAATTAACTTTTCAATCTAGACTCCAATTTGCACTTAACATTCCTTTCCCCCTAGGCTATAAGGCATCACACATACCACACAACTCTACCATACAATTTTTGAAGATATCCTTATCCCTATTCTAACATGTAACTCATATAATAGCATACTAAAGCATAATATTCATGTATAGGTATTTTGGGAATCACTTAATTGATCCCGACTGAGTGCACGCGTCACACCCTTTCATTAGCCAAATCATGGTCTTTACTTGTACAAGTGCCAGGAGCCAGATCTTGGTCTTCCATATAATTTCCACTGGCCAAACCCTGGTATTACATGCAAATGTCAAGGGCCAAACCATGGTCTTTTATACAAATTCCAGGGGGCAAACCCTTGTCTTCCATGCAAATATCACAAAGACAACTAGCATCATATATAGTATTGTGAGAAAACTCACCTTGCAACGTAGTCAATAGCTAACCAACTCACACAGCCAAGAAATGGGTACTACACACCACCTAACAAATCATACAAGGTAAACACTTAGTCTACCTTCCAAAACTTGCATTTTTTCCAAAAGTCAAAACTGGTCAAAAGTTAATGGTCAAAGTCCACTTCAGTTGACCTTCATGTCATGGTCATGCTTTGGCCACGTCATGGAACCTTCTCGGCAAAACAATCGCGGTCGGGCCAGCCACCATGCTGCGGAATCTGGACAGAAACAACTCACTGGATTATGCTCTCATCTAGGTAATCCAAGAGCTCCAAAGCTCAAATTTGATCCTCCTTAAGGTCTATATCGATAAATTTTCTAATCTTATCCATTAATAGCACCCAATAAGTACAAATCTCTAATCCTAAGCTCTTAATTTTTATACCCATTAAATGAACACCACACAAAGTCATGCAAGGCCACTTTCCAACCATCACCATGGTCTAGAAGCTACATAATGCAATCAAATGCTCTAGAGTTCCCCCAAACTCCAACGACAAGAGGATTGGGATGAAAAGGATCATAAATGACCTAATATGATATCTAAATATATAATGAACAAGTTTAAGACTTTATACCTCCTCAGTATCAGAAATGAGATGGAGATGTTAGATCAGAGAGAAATCCAAGGTTTTGATCCTCAAGATGGACTCCTTCTTCCAAGCTTCATAAAATGGCTTCAAACTCTAAAAACACACACAACGAGGCTAGGGTTTGGGTGGGTGTCACTCTCAGATGATGGAGGCTGCCAAATGAGGCAGCCATAGAAGTTAGTGTCTATAAATAAGGCACTAATCCCATAATCGAGGGTTTTAAACCCTAGCCACCTCCACGGTGTGGCCAATATCTTGACAGGTCGTGGTCATTCACAAATGCGCGTTTTCCGGAATCGGGTTGCCACATCGTTCCCTTGGAAAAAATCCCAACACTTAATAAATGATATTAAATTCAGAAGAACCATACCAGGAAATGGATGTTACACTTTTGGTTCACTTTCATCTTCAGACTCTATTTCTAGCTCGTCCTTATGTAATTTGTAACTTTCCTCCTTCTTTCCCTTTTTCGTTTGTGAAATTCCGATTTTGGTTCGTTAAAGTCTGATCATATACTATTGAAATAAAGCAAATAAACACATGTAAAATGAACAAAAAAATAAAATTAAACTGAAAATTGTGATACCACGACGTGGTGATGTATTTACTGCGTCGTGGTAAATGAAAATGTAGAAAATAAAATAACTTTTTGTGTAATAAATACCGCAAAAAGGATCGAATAACTAATGGAAGATAATTTTCACTATAATTAAATCGTCCCCAGCAACGGCGCCAAAAACTTGATGTGTATTTTTGATACAGCTAGTTTTAAAATTTATATGTGCACTTAATCACAACTAGACTGCTACACAATTAGGCAAGTGTACCTATTAGTTTGGCAGTATAGAGATGGTAAGAATAGCTTGTCGAACACTTAAGAAGTGACTTTGATTCTATTAAAAATATCTCCTAGTAATTAAACCAGAAAATACTATAAAGTAGGGGATTTCTGATTTTTAAGTTCATAACCTTCTAATATCAATTTAATAGTTAATTTAGCAAACTATCACTTAAAGTAACCAAACAAAACAGAAAACAATTTTAATCAAGATTTAAAGAGTACTTTCGTTTAGATTCGATTCACCTCTCTCCTATGGTTGATTTAGTTAACAGTGCAATAGATTGTAACATCCATAAAATTCAAGAAAAATTTAAACTTTTAAAACAATCCAAAAATCATCATTGTTTACAAATAGTTTTCCAAAACAGGTTCAATATCAGAGTAATCCCAAAATCATAAAACAAAACATGAGGAGGTTCACGGTCACACCTTCGCCTTCCTGCGATCCTCTAAGGTACCTGAAACATAATCCAAAACTGTAATCCCAAAGCTTAGTGAGTTCCCCCAAAATACCAATACAGAAACAAATAGCACAAATATAATAACAACATGCGATGGGTCCACGGTTAACAAACTGGATTACCCTTGAGCCTACATCATAAGTCTGACTTGCCCTTGGCCTACAGCTTATGTTTGGCTTGCTCCCTGGCCTGATGAGTCCTCGGACTGAATATTACTAAGCCCTCAGTACGAGTCTGGCATGCCTTTCCCAGCCCTCAACTCGTATCTAGAATGATCGTGAGCCCTTAGTATGAGTCTGGAATGCCCTCCCCGGCCCTCAACTCATATCTGGCTTGCTCCAAGGTTTGTTCACTACAACACGGAGCAATGCACCCTCAACCCAACCCACACAATATATTGACATATAACAGATAATATCATATATAGATAAATAGACAGTATCACAGGTAGTACTATAGATCTACCAAACTATATATCAAAACTAGCATGCATATATATTCCATACTCAGCATATCAACAATATCATGTTAACAAACTAATGGGCCGGCCTTGGTACCTTCGACCCGAAAGTATAGTGAGGAAAACTCACCTCACAAACTGAGAAGAACTGATGAGCACCGACTTTGAATCTCATCTCTCTACACGATACCCAATTCCATCAAATGGCCAATTTCCATCAGAATTCCAAAATACCCTCAAGGACAAACTTGGTCAAAGTCAAATCCAACGGTCAAGGTCAACAGTCCATGTTGACCCAACATGCCGTGTTTACTAGCAAACACGTTGTGTTTCGATAGCATACATATGATCCGGAAAACTCCATCCAACATGTTGTGTTAGCTTGCAAACATGTCGTGTTTTCCCAAGTTCTAACAGCTTAATACATTTAGTTATATTCTTCGATTCCAGGGACTCCAAGGCTCAAATCTAGACCCAAATGCTAACAAAAAGGATAAAGTTTTCAAATTTATCCATTGGAACTACTCTAAGGGTCCGAAAACCCAACCGCAAGGCTTAAAGATTCAAGGGATTAACCAATAAGCACTAAATCCTTGAAGTCTGAAACCCATCCTTTCCATAAGAGATTCTAGCACCAAAACCATCCCAAAAGTCGGTGTTTTATAGACATGCATGTCCAATGCATGTCTTGAACCCAAAATAGGTCAAAAATGGGGATTTATGACCTACTCTCTATGCATGGCATCAAAACTCGACTATAGGCCAGATCCAAGACTCTACAAGGTTACCTAGACCCGAAGATTCATAAAGTTGTTGAGTTTACGATATCCAACCATTCCCTCACTCAAGAACAACAAGTTAAAGGGAAAAAACTCAAGATCTAGCAACATAGAGGAATAAAAGTCGGATCATGGACACTTACAAAGGTCTAGAAGAGTGCCAAATTGAAACATGAGGGCTTGCGTGTTGGATCCTTGCTTCCTTCTTCCAACTTCATTCTTATTTGGATCCAAAAACACAAAACTAGCTCACAAACAAGAGGGAAAGATTATTAGGGTTCTCAAGGGTCAATATGGGGAGTTGGAGGGTGATAAACTACCAACCCGTGGGACTTAAGGAGATTATGTAGTGTGAAAACCCCTAAAAATTTGGGTTTTCTCAACCAGCCGCCAAACGTCGTGTTTGCCCATCAACACGCCGTGTTGGTCCATAAAAACACGCAACCCAGAAGTTCCTAAACACGTTGTGGTGAGGCTTCACCATGTCATGTTTCAAAGGAAAATCAAGCATAAATGGAATAAATCTCATACCTGGAAATCGAGGTGTTACATAAATTATTTAGTTATTACCAAATTATATGATGACTATTTATCTTGATCGGATTTCCTAGTACTAATAATTAATGAACAACTAACTCGATGGTATTAAAATTAGTGAACATATAATTAATTAAATTTATTTGAAATATGAACGATATGATCTAGTGATTTCTTATCAAAGGTCGTGGTAATCAATCAAGCACAACATGGGTATCTAATACTCTCTAGCACAATCAAAATTATCAATTAATATTACCTAACCTAGGATTGGATCGATCTCTAGTCATAATATTTTAATGATGATAAATCAATTAATATTCAATTTAATGTAATCAGATTGGTCCTCTTAGCTACACACAACTCATTGATAGATAATAAAAATCATAACTTTAACAATTAAGGTAAATGAGCAATCGAACACAAGTATTAACCAAACTAAATAAATCTAATATCATCGAAATCAACGCATAGTTTTGAGGATCATACTAAACCTCCTTAGCCACTTCTTTCCCTATCAACACAAAAACATCAGTAGCTGCTTCTAACACATCTCCAAAAAATTTCAGAGTCAATAGAGTACTCGAAGACTTTGTGACTTGCTACTTTGGTTTATTGAGAACCGAATTTATCTTCACACCTCCAAACAAAAAAATATAAGTATTGGATTGTCCGTTATGATCTACATTACATTCATACTCCCAAGGTTTTCCCAACAGTAAATGGAAAGCATCTATAGCAACCACATCACACCAAACATCATCTTTATATGTTTTATCAATAGAAAAAGAAACAAGACCTCATTTAGATACGGTTACCTCACCACATTTCTTAAGCGACTATAGCTTGTAAGAATAAGGACAATTATCTACCTTTAAAGCCAACTTTTGAACCCCCTCTTCAGATATCAGGGTATCATAACTGACAGAGTTAATAATGAAGGTACAAACCTTACCGAAAATGGTACATGTTGACTGGAAGATGTTGCGTTTGAGCCAATCATCATCAGCAACTTTCTGTGTAAAACAAGAGGGTCTTACACCAAATTCACCCCCATATCTCCATGTACAACTTCTTCTTCAAATCGAGGCCCGTCATCATATAGAAGGACATCTACATAATCTTCACTAGCATCATCGTTTTGCCAATCGTCAGGCTCATCAAACAAATGTCCTTTTCCTGCCTTCTTGCACTCTGATTGTCGATGACCTGTCTCCCCATAATTAATACACTTCAAGACACTACTACTAATTCCCCTATGGATTTGTCCAATATTGCTACCTGCTGGTCTCTGCTGATTAGGCACCACACGAGGTACACTACTACATATCCTGGAACTTCCTCTAGTAATGGCATACGAAGACGACCCATTCACCCGATGGTTTTGTTTCACAAAAGTCAATGCCCATTGATATGCTTCAGAGATTGATATTGGGTCAATCATGTTGACAGAGTCCATGATCTGAACCCTTACACCCCTAATATAATGAGCAATAAGTTGTTCCTCTTGTTGGATTAGGTGTCTAAGCCCATAAATATATATATGGTATGTACTTGACCCGATCGTAGCATGGTCCATTTGGGTTGCCTTCACCAAAGCAACTTGAATGGATGAATAATAGAGAAAGAGGATAAATATGATTTATTAATATATTATGAGAATAATATATTAAAAGAGAAATCATATTATTTAATTAAAATTGGTCAAAAATTAATTTAGAATTAGTTTTGTCGTCAAAAGAGGTTAATTGAACTAAGGGGACTGATATTTTAATTATGTGATAATTTCAATAATGGGCTAAGAACCTCCTAGATAAGAGGTGGACGAAATCTTATGGGAGCCCATAAGGATTTTGTCCAAGGCTAGGGTTATGGAAGGTTCCTATGGGTTGCTTAGGGATTAAGCAACCAGATTAGGTATTTGACTGAAACCCTAATCCCTTACCTATATAAAGAACCCCTTGGTATCTAATTTTCAGCTACAAGAAACCCTAGAAGGATCCCTAGAGTCGAAATCATCCCTCCTCCTCCTCCTCTCTCTCTCTCTCTAACATTCTCCAATTGCTTGTGGTGTTTGTGATCGATTAGAGGTATTATGATACTAAGCTCTCAAGGCAAGTATCTTCAAGCTTCAATTGAAAGGTAACATTCTTACTTGCTATTTATGTTGATTTCGATTTTCGTATGCTAGCTTTAGGGTTTACAAGCTTCGGATGATTATTTTATGTACAATTAGAAAAACCTAGATCCAAAGCTTTAGGGTTTGCATGTGCACCATAGGATTGTTGTTTTGCTCATAACCGAACAGTGGTATCAGAGCCTATGTCATTTTTCTATTGTATTTGATGCATAGTTAATTTGTTCAAAGCTGAAAAAGTCAAAAAAAACTGCTTCTGACTGATGAAATTGTCGAGTCACCTGATGAACTCGACTGAGTCTATGACTCAGCGAGTTGGCTCGTCTGTTAACAGATTTTTTGGGATTTTGACTAGAATTGGGTTTGGATAATAACCATAAACATTTTTTACTGATAAAATACGATTTTTTTCAATATTATGGTGATTATCCTCATCCAATTAGAAGATAATTGTTAAATAATTAGATAATCACTTGTTTATATGATAAAATAGATTATTTGTATTATTTAATATGAATTATCTTGCCAAAAATTGAATTATGTCAAATTTAGATAATCACAAATTATTTGATTAATTAAATTATTTGAAATTTGATCTAGAAGGTTTTGAAAAGTTTCAAAACCTGCCCTCAAGTTTTGGAATTTAAATTGTTGATTAATAATTATATATATATATATATATATATATATATATATATATATATATATATATATATGTATGTATATATGTATAAGATAAGTTAGTCTTACCGTTAGTAGGCTTCATTCACGAAACTGGTCTATAAGGGGTGTTTAAGGAAGCGGCCTGTAAAATGACCGCAATTGGGTATCCACTCTTACCCACCGCACTCTTGACTAGTGGAGGGTCGTTAGCCGAACAGGTACGATAGGGTAACTAATTCCTCACTAATAAGTATAATGATCTATAAAGTAACTAAATGTTTTTTTAAAATTCTCAATATTAGTTACTTTAGAAAAAATGTGAAAATGATGTTATCCCATGAAATTACACTTTGCACCCTGCCAAGTCATTAGTGGAGCGTGTGTGGATAACCCGCACACTAATTTTGGACTAGCAATGGCGGCAAAGGGTAGCTTGATGTTCATCATAGATCAATGGAGCGTGTGTGGTTAACCGACACATTGATTAGGTGGTAAATGACATCGAGAGTACCGAGTACATTTGCATGGTTATTCACACCTTGTTTGTGATCCTCAGTATCCCAGTCACAAACTTGAAGGGTATATCGAGATTTAAACCTGTCATTGAAAAGTTCAATGAATCTCAAAAGAATCTAGGAATTTCAATTCATTTAAAACTTAATTGTCTTTTCATTTTTCATGGTGGAAATTGGTAAATCGTCATTTACCTACCTTCAAATTATTTGCAATTAGATTATGGCATCCCTCTTCTGGATTGTAAATAATTGTGTTGGGTCCTAGCCCTAATTTCTCATTTGGGTGTTAAATTGGGGATTCTTATCTAATCTAAACTTTGTCTCTTTCTTTTTCAGATGTCTACTCAAAACAGCAACACTTCTAGCTCAACCCCTTCTGGCTCATTCTCACTCATGAACTTGTGTGGGAGGGTGATATTTGATGGGTCCAATTTTAACGATTGGATCCACAACATCCGCATGGTCACCCGCTACGAGGACAAGTAGTATGTTCTCGACAAGGAGCTGAAGGAGATTGACACCAACATTGCTAATCCCGAGTAAATTTACGAAACTCGTGAGAGAGATACTACGAAGGTTCATTGCATCATGCTCGCAACAATGACTGCTGAACTCCAAAAGTCCTATGAGGACTACAATCCATTCAAGATGCACCAAGATTTAATGGAAAGGTACCATCAAAGTGCTAGGCAGGAAAGGTACGAGATCATCGCCTCGATGATCACTACCAAAATGAAGGATGGAGAGTCCATCATGGCCCACTTGCAGAAAATGTAAAGATATGTGGACCACTTGTTGAAGTTGAATGTCAACTTCGATGAGGAGTTGTCCATATATATCATTCTACACTCCTTACTTCCCTATTATGATCGGTTTCGTATGACTTATCATATGAACAAGGAGGAGGTCACTCTAAGAAAGCTTCAAGGCTTGCTAAGGACTTCTGAGAGTAGTCTAAAAGGAAAATATATTGCATCTACTCCTACTACTGTTGCCCATGTCTTGGTTATTGGGCAAGGAAAAGGAAAGAAGAGTAAGGCTCCTTGTAAGAGACACAAGGGAAAGTCTCATGATGGTACCTCTTCTAGTGGAACCAAAGTTGATCCTGTTGCTCCCTCTTCCAACCCGAAGGATGCAAAGTGCTTCTACTGCTACGAGAAAGGGCATTGGAAACGAAGTTGTCTGAAGTGTCTACAAGATATCAAGGATTGGAAGATAAAGCCCACCTTCGCAGGTATTTATACTATTCGATCTAATAACTCATCACATGCTATGTATTGGGTCCTCGATACAGGATGTGGTTTTCACATTTGTTCTGATTTGCAGGGTCTAAGAAGAAGTAGGGATGTGGAGCATGAGAAGATAAACTTGATCATGGGGAATAGGAAAGCATCGTCTGTCACCAAGATTGGAGTTTACTCTTTAGTGCTTAGTAGTGGGTTAGGTTTAGATTTGAATAATTGTTGCTACTCGTCAGAAATAACACAAAACATTATTTCTTTTCATGGTTTGTATAAACAAGGTTTTAGATTTTCGTTTAATAATGAAATTGGGTCTATTAATGATTTCTTTAATGGTACTTTCTATTTTGAAGCATTGCATTGTAATGGAATATATGAAACTGTGATGGTTGCAGACAACTTAGGAAATGATGTGTTGAATATCGATTCTTCCAATGGTTTGCACAAAGCATGCTTGTGGCATTGTCATCTGGGACATGTCAACAAGAAGCGCATATCCCAACTCCAAAAGGATGGAGTGTTGGAGTCATTTGACCTTAAAGACGATGACACGTGCGAGTCTTGTTTACTTGGAAAGATGACCAAGTCACCCTTCACTGGTACTTGTGAAATGGGTGAGAGTTTATTAGATCTTATACATACCAATGTATGTGGACCCTTTAGATCCACCACAAAGGATGCGAACCATTTCTATGTGACTTTCACCGATGATAATAGCAGATATGGGTATATCTACTTAATCAAGCATGAGTCAGAAACCTTTGAAAAGTTCAAAAAGTTTAAGTAGGAAGTGGAGAATCAGTTGGGTAGGAAACTTAAGATGCTCCGATCCAGTCAAGGAGGTGAGTACCTTAGTATTGAATTCCACGCCTACCTTAAGGAATGCAGAACTGTTTCGCAATTAACGCCACCTAGGAAACCACGGTTGAATGGCGTGGCTGAGAGGCGCAATTGAACCTTGTTGGACATGGTTTGTTCCATTATGAGTCTAGCTTCGTTGCTTATCTCATTTTGGGGGTACGCCTTAGAGACTGCCGCCTATATCCTTAATCTAGTCCAGACTAAGAAGGTTGCCAAAACACCTCACGAGATGTGGACAGGGAAAGCTCCCTCGCTATCACATATCAAGGTTTGGGGTTGCAAGGAATTCGTAAGACGAGAGACTCACGACAAGATCTAACCTCGTAGTGTGTGGTGTATTTTCATTGGCTATCCAAAAAAGTCCTTTGGATATCTCTTCTATATATCGTGTGACAATATTGTTTTCATTGCGAGGAGAGGGGTTTTCCAGGAGATGGAACTAATATGCCAAGAGGACATTGGGAGGCAAATTCATCTTGAAGAGCTTCAAGAATCAAGTGGTGAAGGAACCTATAACACTAGGGATCAACCCGAAGAGGAAACTCCTATTGAACCAATTGATGAGTCCTTACCTCTTAGACGTTCCAGTAGAGTTAGTGTTCCACCTGTGTTTTATGGTTTCCATATAACAAGTGAAGGTGATTGTAACACCCAAAAATATACACCAAATTTAAACTTTTAATACTAACAAAAGAGTCAAATAGTATTTGTTTTTAAAAAACATTTCCAATCCGTTTATCATCAGAGTGTCCCAAAATAGATCATGAGGATGAGGAGCGATACGATCACGCCTTCGCCTTCCCTCGCTCTCCTGAAATACCTGAAACAATAAACTGAAACTATAAGCCCGAGGGCTTAGTGAGCTACCCCCAAAATACCAATACCATACTGACTAAAGCCACAGCCAAAACGATCAATCAAAAAACATACATACTGGGCCATTGGTCGGACTGGTCCGCCCTACTGGGCCTACAGTCTATCTGAATCTATCCCGAGCCTTGGCATGACTGGTCCGCCGCGTGGGCCTACAGTCTCCCCGGGCCGCTCAGAGGGTGTGTTGGACTTCAACACAAAGCAGGACCGCATCAACCCAACCAACAAGCAACTAACCATGTACGCATACAATCATATATTGGCATATACACATAGCAACATATCTATCTCATTGACCATCAATCATAGAGTTTCACTCGTAACTAGAGTATCGACCTAACAAGTCACTAACATACCGATCATTACGGATCATAAAGCATACCCTACTATCTATCCTGATTCCGATCTAACAGATCCGAATCATACGCAGCATACCATAACAATCGATCTAACCGATCTCTAGTATAGTAACCATCCTAAACAGGATGAATTCTAACAAAGCAATAACATAACACCCATCCTAAACCAGGATGAAATCTAACATGGAAATAACAAGAAACCATCCTAAACATGGATGTAATCATAAAGGGCCGGCCTTGGTCCCGTAGACCCTATCAATATAGTGAGGATAACTCACCTCTTAGATGTTGATTGAAATGAAAACTCTAACTATTGGATCACTTGACACCGGCACCACCACCTATAACCATGGCACAATATACTCATAAGTTCTTATTCTTATGAGACATCCCAAAACCTCTTAGAAATTCCTGAACAAGGTCAGAGTCCTCAGTCAAGGTCAATAGTCCATGTTGACCTCAACTCGCCGAGTGCACTCGGCTACTCACCGAGTCCGTGGAGCAAATTCCAACTCGTCGAGTCATCAAAGAGACTCGTCGAGTTTCTTCGAATCCCGATAAATCCTTAAGGGCCACCCGTCGAGTTTCCTCCTTGCAACTCGACGGGTACACACGCATGCCTATCCAAGGGAAAAGACATCCGACTCGTCGAGTTGTTCTTCAACTCGTCGAGCTTTATGGTGATCTTCATCGGACTCGTCGAGTTGTTCATCCAACTCGCCGAGTTCAATGACCATCTTCATGTGACTCGCCGAGTCATCCTTGAGACTCACCGAGTCCATCCAGTCCTCTATCTATACAAACCTGTTTTGAGCCATGCAGCGGCTCCAAATCACAAATCCAAGCTTCTAGAGCATACTTACCACGTAAAGTTGCAAACGTTACGTGCATGCATGGTTATAAAGGCTCCAAATGTCTATTTTAAGTTCTTAATGGAGCTTCTAGTCCAATAGGGACTCCAACCACAACCAATACAGCAACTTTATGACTCTAGCATCCAAGGAGGGTCCAGATCTGAAGTTACAACTTCAGATCTAGCCCATAGCTCAACATCCCAACTTGAAAGTCCATAAAAAGCCCTAAAATCAACCAAAGGGAAGAAAAGGGAAGTAAGAATGGTACTTTGATACCTTCAAATGTTGCTAGCTGAGGCAAACCCGCTTCCCACTCCTTTCTTGCTTCAATTTCCTTTGCACTCTTAGCTTCCTTCCTCCAAGATCCTCTTTTCCAAGCTTCAAACCCACACCAAGGCACACACACACGAATTAGGGTTTCAAGGGTTCTCAAAGACTGTAAGGAGTCCCAAAGGAGGCTGAGGCTCCTTTAAATAGGGGTGCAAACCCCGGGATTTAGGGTTTCCACTGCCAGCTCCTACTCGCCGAGTCCCAATAGTGGACTCGCCGAGTAGGTCACTAACTACACGTTCTCACCCCGCTGCTACTCGACGAGTAGGTCGACCAACTCGTCGAGTAGAGATTTATCCAGAAATTCTTAATTAATTAATACCTGAGGATCGGGGCGTTACAATTCTCCCCCACTTGAACTATACTTCGTCCTCGAAGTCCGCTGAAGGAAACAATGTCGGGTAATGCTCGTGCATTTCTGCTTCCGGCTCCCACGTCCACTCGGATCCCCTCCAATGTTCCCACTGCACCTTTCCTAAAGGTATTTCCTTATTCTGTAGAATCTTCTTCTTCTTTTCCAAAATAGCTACAGGCCTTTCCACATAGTTCAGGCCCTCATTGACCTGAATGTCATCCAACGATACCACTGCCTCCTGGTCCATGACGCACTTTCGCAATTGCGAAACATGAAATGTGTTGTGGATCCGGATAAGTTCCTCCGGAAGCTCTAGCCTATAAGCCACCTTGCCAACCCTGGCAACAATCCTGAACGGCCTAATGAATCGGGGACCCAATTTTCCCCTCTTCCTGAAACGGATCACACCCTTCCAGGGTAAGACCTTCAAGAGAACCATGTCACCCACCTGAAATTTCAACTCAGATCGGCATCGATTGGCATAACTCTTCTGTCGACTCTGAGTGGTCTGCAGTCACTGTCTAATCTGCTATATCATCTCGGTAGTTTGCAGAACTACCTCTGTCCGACCCATCACCCTGTGCCCAACCTCGCCCCAACAGACTGGGGTCCTACACTTCCGCCCATACAACAGCTCGAAAGGCGGGGCGCCAATACTGGAATGATAGTTATTGTTGTAGGCGAACTCTGCAAGTGGTAAGTGGGAATCCCAACTTCCACCGAAATCAATGACGCACGCCCTCAACATATCTTCGAGGGTCTGAATGGTCCGCTCACTCTGCCCATCCGTCTGCAGATGGAACGCTGTACTGAAATGCAGCCTTGTACCTAGTTCTTCGCGGAACTTCTGCCAAAAACGGGAAGTAAATCGGACATCCCGATCGGAAACTATGGAAACTGGAACCCCATGGCGAGAGACAATCTAGCGGACGTATAGGTCGGCCAACTTCTCCACCGACGAACTCTCCCGTATAGCTAGGAAATGGGCACTCTTGGTCAATCGATCCACGATGACCCATATAGCGTCGAATCCCCTTGCCGTTCTTGGCAATTTCATGATGAAATCCATCGCGATCCGTTCTCATTTCCACATGGGAATCTCCAGAGGCTGCAGCTTACCATGCGGCCTCTGGTGCTCGGCCTTGACCATCCTGCAGGTCAAGCACCTCTCAACGTACCAAGCGATATCTTGCTTCATACCAGGCCACCAATAACTCAAACTCAAATCTCGGTACATCTTGGTAGCCCCCGGGTGAATAGAAAAACGAGACTTATGAGCCTCCTCCATCACTGTCTGCCTAACTCCTCCGGTCATCGGAACCCAAACCCAACCATATCGGGTCAATAGCCTGCGGCTATCCTGAACAAACCGGGCACTTTCGCCCTTAATCCTTTCCAATTTCCAGTTTTTCGGTTTCATACCCTCGATCAGAGCATCCCTGACCAAACCCACCAGTGGGGAATCCACCGTTATCCTCATACATCTGGCTGGGGTAGAAGACCCAGCTGACTTGAGGCTCAGGGCGTCCGTAACCACATTCGCTTTACCAGGATGGTAAAGGATCTCGTAATCATAGTCCTTGACTACATCCAGTCACCTGCGTTGCCTCATATTCAAGTTCGGCTGATCCATATGTGCCTCAAACTCTTGTGATCCGTGTATATGGTACAATGGACCCCGTAAAAATAGTGCCTCCAAACCTTGAGAGCGAAGACCACCGCTCCCAGCTCAAGATCGTGTGTGGTGTATCTCGTCTCATGCGGCTTCAACTGTCGCGATGCATAAGCTATCACTCGCCCCCTCTGCATGAGGACTGCCCCTAAGCCTGTGATGGACGCATCATAATATACCACAAAATCCTCCACTCCCTCGGGGAGTGTCAACACTGGCGCGTCGCATAACCGCTGACGGAGGGTCTCAAATGCCCTCTGCTGCTCCGGTCCCCACAGGAAATCCACTCATTTCCTTGTTAGACGAGTGAGGGGTACGGAAACCTTGGAGAAATCATGAATGAATCTCCGATAATACCCTGCTAAACCCAGAAAACTCCTGATGTCTGAGGGAGATCTCGGAGTCTCCCACTGCATAACCGCCTCCACCTTGGCCGGATCGACCAAAATCACATCCTAGTTAACGAGATGTCCAAGGAACTGAACCTCTCACAACCAGAACTCACACTTCGAGAACTTGGCATAAAGTCTTTCCCGTCGCAGCACCTCCAACAGCTCCCTAAGGTGCTCCTCATGCTGCTCTCGGGTCTTAGAATACACCAAGATGTCATCTATAAACACAGTGACCGAGCGATTGAGCATCGGTTTGCAGACTCGGTTCATCAGATCCATGAATACTGCTGGCGCGTTGGTGAGTCCAAACGGTATCACCACGAACGCGTAATGACCATAACGAGTCCGGAACGTAGTCTTCTCTACGTTTTCCTCCCTCACCCTGACCTGGTGGTATCGTGATCTCAAATCGATCTTGGAAAACCAAGATGCACCCTGCAACTGGTCGAAAAGATTATCTATCATCAGGAGCGGATAACGGTTCTTCATCGTTAACTTATTCAGCTCCCTATAGTCAATGCACATCCTGTGCGAACCATCCTTCTTCCTAACGAAGAGGATCGGTGCTCCTAAGGGTGATCTACTCGGTCGAATGAACTGCTTACCCAGCAGTTCCTGCACCTGGGATGATAGCTCCTGCATCTCTGGCGGTGCCAAACGGTACGGAGCCTTGCCAATTGGGGCCGCACCTGGCACTAGATCAATCCTAAACTCAACCTGCCTCACCGGAGGCACTCCGGGTAACTCCATCGGAAACACATCAGCAAACTCTCTAACCATAGGGACCTCTGAAACTGAGAGCTGCTCCCTAACCCGCGTATCTACCACATACGCCAAATAACCGGCACAACCGTTCTAAATATACTGTCGAGCCCTGGCCGCCGAACAAAACCCTGATCCCGACCTGGTGCCCTCACTATATACTACCAGTTCTCCCTCACTTGGGGTTCGAACCACTACCCGATGTCCCTCACAGTCATCATGGAGCCAAAACGGCTAAGCCAATCCATTCCTACAATCACGCATACATCCCCCATGGGGATAGGAATCAGATCTATCAGGAAAGACACCCCGAAAATCTCTAACTCGCATCCTCGGTAGACCGAAGAAGCAGAAACCCTGTGCTCGTTGGCGATCGAAACTCGCAACAGACACTCAAGATCATCTATCAGCACACTGAACCCTCTAGAGAAGGTCTGAGATACGAACGACCGACTCGCCCCCGAGTCAAATAAAACCAAAGCAGGCAAATAATTTACTAAAAACGTACCTGATCATAGGCACAACCAATAAGCATAGTACAAATACAATAACTGAGATAGAGAATAGGAACATACCAGCAACCACATTCGGTGCTTCCTTGGCCTCCTCGACCGTGAGCTGGAAGGTGCGACCCTGAGCCTTCGGAGGCTCCATCTTGACTGGCCTCCCATCTCCGATCATCACAGTAGCTGGCGCGGAACCCTACGCCGGCTTGGCGGCGAGCTACGGACAGTTGGTCTTCACATGACAAACCTGATGACAATGGTAACAAATCCTCATATCTGTTGGAGGGGCGGACTGACGGCAATCCCTGGCATAGTGCCCCTCCTTGCCACATTTGTGGCACCCCCCTCCTGCTCGACAAACTCCTGAATGAGCCTTGCCACACTTTCCACAAGTGCGGCTCTAATGACCCCCGGACCGTGTATCAGCGGTTTTAGACCGCTTAGGCGCCGGCTAAGACTGTGCCGGTGCCTGACGCTGCTCCTTCAGCTGCAACTCTATCTCCAACTCACGCCGCCGCGCGGCTTCCTGTAGGTCTAGGAGGGTATCACATCGCTGAGTAGACACAAACTGTAGAATATCCGTCTTCAGCATACTCAGATAACGAGTCATCTGAGACTGCTCTGAAGCAAACTCCGGGAAAAACATAGCCCTCTCTGTGAACATACAAGTAATCTCCATCACAGACTCCCCATCCTGTCTCAAGGTCAAAAACTCATGAGCAAGCCGCTCCCGTTCCACGTGCGGAACATAGCGGGTGCGAAACATATCCCGGAACTGCTCCCAGGTAATAGCAGACCTTTGATCATCAGTATACAAACCCATCGTCAGTCTCCACCAGTCCTTCGCCCCAAGCCTCAGCAGGTTCAAAGCACACCTGACCTTCTGGTCAGCAGGGCATGAACACGTGAAGAAACATCCCTCCACGCCAAATAACCACCTCATAGCCCGAATGGCGTCCTGTGTACCATAAAATGTCGGGGGCTTCATATTGTCGAAGTCCCGATACTGGAAATCCATGCCGGCTCCTCCTCCTCCAACCCCTGCAGCAGTTACAGCTGAAGTGGCTGCAGCGGCAGCAGTCTCTGCTAGAGCGGCATACCGCTCATCAAAATACTCGACCATCGCGGTCTTAAACGACCCAAACATCTTTGGAAGTTGCGCTCGGAATGCAGCAACAATCTCATCATGCATGATCTCCTGAATCCGGGCATCCAGCTCCTCAGTCCCTATCTGAACCACGGGCTCAGCTGCTACCGGCACCTCCAATCCTCCGTCTCCTGACCCTGATCCTGATCCTGATCAGGATCCGGACCTCGAAGCAACACGTCTCGTCACCACCATACTGCAAACACACTCAATGTCTCAGACAGATCATATAATGATGGAAAACCAATTACTCTCAATCCCTAAGGGTTGTGACTTCCTTGATACGCGTATGGGTCCTGTGCTTTCAGTAGTATGGGCCCCCTACTACCTTTCACACCTACCCATATTTGTCTCAAGTATCACCACAACGCCCTAAACTGTATTTAACGTAATATGCGCTCAACCCTCACTAATCAGGGGACATCGCCTAACTAGTAATTGATCCTGCAATTCCGCACCACTCACACATCCATGAAACTTCCATCATCCCCTGCAGCGCTAGTGTACACTGGCTGCACATAGCGCTGGACCCGATAGATTTTCGAATATCCAATCCCACTCTAAGTTCGAATCGGACATTCTCAGGCTATAAGATCTTGACTATCCACATCCGTGGTGCATACACTAATCATCTACAGTTATGATGTCAATCCCATATACAAGAAACCCTAAGCTAATAGGTATCATACAATCAGGCAAATCTATCATGCGATTCCTGAAAATACCTAGCCTAGCACTAGCATGTTGTTCTAACATATCAGAATATCAAATAACTGTATGGTATTTTGGGGCTTACTTACAGGCTCCGGCTGATCGTACCCCCTGCATCCTCCATCCTTTATTTTGAAAACCATTTTAAAAACTTATTTTCCGAAAACCTCCTTGGTTAGAGTCTGGGTTCGCACGAGTGTTCCTCCAATTCACTCAAACCAAGGCTCTGATACCAACTTGTAACACCCAAAAATTTACGCCAAATTTAAACTTTTAATACTAACAAAAGAGTCAAATAGTAATTGTTTTTACAAAACATTTCCAATCCATTTATCATCAGAGTGTCCCAAAATAGATCATGAGGATGAGGAGCGGTACGGTCACACCTTCGCCTTCCCTCGCTCTCCTGAAGTACCTGAAACAATAAACTGAAACTGTAAGCCCGATGGCTTAGTGAGCTACCCCCAAAATACCAATACCATAGTGACTAAAGCCACAGCCAAAACGATCAATCAAACAATGTACATACTGGGCCATTGGCCGGACTGGTCCGCCCTACTGGGCCTACAGTCTATCTGAATCTATCCCGAGCCTTCGGCATGACTGGTCCGCCGCATGGGCCTACAGTCTCCCCGAGCCGCTCAGAGGGTGTGTTGGACTTCAGCACAAAGCAGGACCGCCTCAACCCAACCAGCAAGCAACTAAACATGTACGCATAATATCATATACTGGCATATACACATAGCAACATATCTATATCATTGACCATCAATCATAGAGTTTCACTCATAACTAGAGTATCGACCTAACAGGTCACTAACATATCGATCCCTACAGATCATAAAGCATACCCTACTATCTATCCTGATTCTGATCTAATAGATCCGAATCATATGTAGCATACCATAACAATCGATCTAACCGATCTCTAGTATAGCAACCAACCTAAACAGGATGAATTCTAACAAAGCAATAACATAACACACATCCTAAACTAGGATGAAATCTAGCATGGCAATAACAAACAACCATCCTAAACCTGGATGTAATCATAAAGGGTAGGCCTTGGTGCCGTAGACCCTATCAATATAGTGAGGATAACTTATCTCTCAGATGTCGATCGAAATGCAAACTCCAACTATCGGATCACTTGACACCGGCACCACCACCTATAACCATGACACAATATACTCATAAGTTCTTATTCTTATGAGACATCCCAAAACCTCTTAGAAATTCTTGAACAAGGTCAGAGTCCTCAGTCAAGGTTAACAGTCCATGTTGACCTCAACTCGCCGAGTGCACTCGGCCACTCGCCGAGTCCGTGGAGCACATTCCAACTCGCCGAGTCATCGAAGAGACTCTTCGAGTTCCTTTGAATCCCGATAAATCCTTAAGGGCCACCCGTCGAGTTTCCTCCTTGCAAATCGACGGGTACACACGCATACCTATCCAAGGGAAAAGCCATCCGACTCGCCGAGTTGTTCTTCAACTCGTCGGGTTTTATGGTGATCTTCATCGGACTCGCCGAGTTGTTCATCCAAATCGCCGAGTTCAATGACCATCTTCATGTGACTCGTCGAGTCATCCTTGAGACTCGCTGAGTCCATCCAGTCCTCTATCCATACAAACCTATTTTGAGCCATGCAGCGGCTCCAAATCACAGATCCAAGCTTCTAGAGCATACTTACCACGTAAAGTTGCAAACTTTACGTGCATGCATGGTTATAAAGGCTCCAAATTTCTATTTTAAGTTATTAATGGAGCTTCTAGTCCAAGAGGGACTCCAACCACAACCAATACAGCAACTTTATGACTCTAGCATCCAAGGAGGGTCTAGATCTGAAGTTACAACTTCAGATCTTGCCCATAGCTCAACATCCCAACTTGAAAGTCCATAAAAAGCCCTAGAATCAACCAAAGGGAAGAAAAGGGAAGTAAGAATGGTACTTTGATACCTTCAAACATTGCTAGCTGAGGCAAACCTGCTTCCCACTCCTTTCTTGCTTTAATTTCCTTTGCACTCTTAGCTTCCTTCCTCCAAGATCCTCTTTTCCAAGCTTCAAACCCACACCAAGGCACACACACACAAATTAGGGTTTCAAGGGTTCTCAAAGACTGTAAGGAGTCCCAAAGGAGGATGGGGCTCCTTTAAATAGGGGTGCAAACCCCAGGATTTAGGGTTTCCACTGCCAGCTCCTACTCGTCGAGTCCCAATAGTGGACTCGCCGAGTAGGTCACTAACCACGCGTTCTCACCCCGCTGCTACTGGACGAGTAGGTCGACCAACTCGTCGAGTAGAGCTTTATCCAGAAATTCTTAATTAATTAATACCTGAGGATCGGGGTGTTACAGTGATACGTTTATTAGTGATAGCACACTAATAAATTTGGATGAATCTAACACCTACAAGGAATCCATGGCAGGCCTGGAGTCTGCGAAATGGAAAGAGGCTATGGACAGTGAGATTCAGTCCATGTATGACAATCAAGTTTGGAACTTGGTTGACAATTTACCAGGTCTTAAGACGGTCGGGTGCAAATGGATCTTCAAGAAGAAGACCGACATGGATGGGAAAGTACACACGTATAAGGCGTGATTGGTTGCGAAGGGCTTTACTCAAACTCCTGGAGTTAACTATGATGAGACCTTCTCACCAGTAAAGAAGATTAAATCTATAAGGGTTATGCTAGCCATAGCTGTGTTTCATGACTATAAAATATGGCAGATGGATGTCAAAGCCGCTTTCCTAAATGGGAAGTTGGCTAAAGATGTTTACATGAGTCAGCCAGAGGTTTTTGTCAATGCAGAGCACCCTAATAGAGTGTGTAAGCTTGATAAATCCATTTATGGATTGAAACAAGCATCTCGCAGACGGAATCTTTGTTTCGATGAGAAAGTCAAAGATTTTGGTTTTTCGAGAAGCGAGGATGATTCCTACGCATATGTCAAAGCTAGTGGGAGTATAGTTAGCTTTCTCGTATTGTATGTGGATGACATACTGCTCATAGGAAACGACGTCCCAACCCTACAGGAGTTTAAGTTATGGCTTGGGAAGTGCTTCGCTATGAAGGACCTAAGAGAAGCTGCTTATATTCTTGGGATAAGGATATTGAGAAATAGGAGTAAAAGACTAATAGGACTTAGTCAAACTACTTACTTGGATAAAGTGTTAAAACGTTTTAGCATGGAGAATTCCAAGAAAGGGGAGTTATCAACCCAAAGCAACACCAAGTTGAGTAAGACTCAAAGCTCGAGTATGGAAGCCGAAATAGCAGAGATGAGTCGAGTACCTTATGCTTCCACAGTTGGCTCAATCATGTATGCTATGATGTGTACTCGCCTTGATGTGGCCTTCGCTTTGAGCATGGTCAGCAGATATCAAGGGAACCCTGGTAGAGCACATTGGACCGCAGTAAAGAACATCCTCAAGTACCTACGAAGGACTAAGGAACAGTTCCTTATCCTCGGTAGGAGTGATGACTTGAGAGTGCGAAGGTATAGTGACACCAGTCTTCAAACCGAACGAGATAATTTACGCTCTCAGTCGGGCTGGGTCTTTACCCTTAACGGAGGAGCAGTGACTTGGAAAAGTTCCAAGCAGGAGACCGTAGTTGATTCAACGTGCGAATCAGAGTACATAGCAGCGAGTGAAGCATCAAAAGAGGCAATATGGCTAAAGAACTTCATTGGAAACCTTGGAGTTGTACTAGCCATAAAGGAGCCTATGGAGATTTTCTGCGATAACGAAGGTGTGGTTTCCTTGACCAAGGAACCGAGGGATCATGGCAGATCCAAGCATATCGACAGAAAATATGATTTCATTAGACATTGAGTAGAAGAGGGACTCCTCGTAGTAAAGAGGGTATCATCATAGGAGAACCCAGTAGATCCCCTTACGAAGGGAAAGAGTAGGGTTAAGCACTTGCAGCATGCTAGGAACATTGGGCTAAAGGATGATATTAGTTTTAGTGATTAGATAGCTTTTAGAAACTTGTAATAGATAAATTGTAATTAACATTTGATGATTAAATAAAGGAATATTATTTATAAGTAAAGCTACTATCTTGTGTTAATTATTCACTATTGTTTCACTTTGCATGTTTTGACTTCCTAAATAATAAGATTATTTAAACTATCCAAAGTCGATCATACGTTGGAAGTAAGTATGAAAGAAGACTGTCATGAATTGGCTTGTAGATTGTCTAAGTGTTTAGACATAGCAAAGGTTTTCTGCAACATTCATGAGTGCTCCTGAAATAAGACTTGACTATTGGATTAAACCAGCGCTCACATCAATCACGTCATGGAATTTAATAACGAGTGACTGTGAGATGATAATATCATATAGTCTTTAAACCTATATATATATATATATATATATATATATATATATATGAGTTGTTGTTTACGAGTTGGTTGTGCATTGATAATGCGTAAGCGCATCAGTAACTTGACGTTAGAAAACGTATTGTTTTGTATGATTTAATGAGTAAATAGTACAAGCATATAAGTCGAAGTTTATCTGTTCCTTTTATCCTACAAGGTTAAAAGCGATATCTTGGGCCCCTCGATGATTTTGTTTTGACTTATGTTTCGGGCCCGGTCAGGACTGAATTGATGTGTTCAATTAAGCTCTATGTCAGACAAATCAGAGATCGAGAAACAAACTGCTGGATAATAAGTATGACTATGTTCCATGTAATTGTCCACACGATATCTTGAGAACGGAGGACTATACGATCCCTTATCTAAAGGACGTCTCAGAGTTCGACAGCGGCTTTTGACAACTACGATTGCTAATCGGATTTTGAAGTCGTACTTGCATTTATAGTTATTAGACTTATCCAAGTGGGAGACTGTTGGATTAGGTGTCTAAGCCCATAAATATATGGTATGTACTTGACCCGATCGTAGCATGGTCCTTTTGGGTTGCCTTCACCAAAGGAACTTGACTGGATGAATAATAGAGAAAGAGGATAAATGTGATTTATTAATATATTATGAGAATAATATATTAAAAGAGAAATCATATTATTTAATTAAAATTGGTCAAAATTTAATTTAGAATTAGTTTTGTCATCAAAAGAGGTTAATTGAATTAAGGGGACTGATATTGTAATTATGTGATAATTTCAATAATGGGCTGAGAACCTCTTGGATAAGAGGTGGACGAAATCTTATGGGAGCCCATAAGGATTTTGTCCAAGGCTAGGGTTATGGAAGGTTCCTATAGGTTGCTTAGGGCTTAAGCAACCAGAATAGGTATTTGACTGAAACCCTAATCCCTTGCCTATATAAAGAACCCCTTGGTATCTAATTTTCGGCTACAAGAAACCCTAGAAGGATCCCTAGATCCAAAATCATCCCTCCTCCTCCTCTCTCTCTCTCTAACATTCTCCAATTGCTTGTGGTGTTTGTGATCGATTAGAGGTATTGTGATACTAAGCTCTCAAGGCAAGGATCTTCAAGCTTCAATTGAAAGGTAACATTCTTACTTGTTATTTTTGTTGATTTCGATTTTGGTATGCTAGCTTTAGGGTTTACAAGCTTTGGATGATTATTGCATGTACAATTAGAAAAACTTAGATCCAAAGCTTTAGGGTTTGCATGTGCACCATATGATTGTTGTTTTGCTCATAGCCCAACACCTCTATATCTTGGATATCGTTTCGAGCAATCAACATGTAGAACTCAGTTGTATAATCATCAATCGACTTGGGACCTTGTTTCAGATTCTGCAAGCATTGATACATCAACCATTGAAAGTTATGGGGTAGAAATTTAGACCTCAGCACTTCTTCATCTTCTTCCAAGTCACAATCTTTGACTTTCCGAGTCTAACTTGTGTCAGTTTTAATTGTTGCCACCATACAGATTCCCTTCCACGTAACCTGGTGACGATCAATGACACTCTCTTATTTTCAGGAACTTATTTGAATTCAAGCACCTCCTCAACCATAGCCAACCAATTAATGAGCCCCTATGATTCAAACTGACCCATCAAATTCTAGGATGTCAATTCTCATTTCAGCCTCCCAATGCCTATTGTTGGATCCACAATCATATCTTGGCCGCCTCCCCATATTGTCGTCAAAATACAAATCCTCACCATCACCGAACGGATTCCCAAATTCATCATCTTCCACCTGTGAAGGAGTTTAAGATGTTTGTCCCCTTTCATTCATCAGTTTAACCATCTGATCATTCAATTGATCGACCATTTGATTCATCCTCTCCTCCATGCGTGCCATAAGTCGTTACTCTAGTTCTTGTTTATTAACAACATGGGGTGGTATGTTTCTTATTGGATATATTTTGAACCAGGAATTCGGCTCTGATACCAACTAATGTAGCGTGAAAAATAAAAAAACAAAGATAAACAAGAATGAACCTGTTGATTCTTGTAGAATACCCAAGATAACCTCTACCAAACCACGTTAATTCTAAGACTACCGTAGAATTTGGCTTCAAAATTTGGTTCAACACACATGAAAATTTAAGAGGAAGATGATATTCTTATTATTCAAATGAGAGATGATTTGGAATTACAACTTTGAGCTCTATTTATAGGGATAAGAAAAAATGAAAAGGCTAAAGCATTTAAAGAACTATTAAGAAGTCATTATTAAACTATAAAAGATCCATTATTGATATGTCATTATTAAACTATTGAATACCCATTAATGAAGCATTTAATAAGCTAATAATGAAGAATCTTCAACTCATTTGGGCTTGGGTTATGTCCATTTCCGTGGAGCTCTTTTTGTCACCCGATCATGGACCTCTAGAAAAATAGAAACTCGAATATCCACGCTAGGGCCTGCATCACTTTGGCTCTGTTACCAAATTAATATTAATATATATATATATATATATATATATATATATATATATATATATATATATATATATATATATATATATATATATATTAAAGATATGAAGCTTAGGAATAGTAAACTTGACATTTTTTTGGCAGAAATGGTCCTTGCACTTTGCTCCTCATTCTTTACCTATTTTGACATTTTTGGTCCTTGCAATCAATATTTTTACACTTTTTAGGAACCTTTTAATATTTAAAGTTTGGCCACAAAACTTTAACGGTTTGACAACTTTGATCCATTTTCTAAAAATTTGCTAATTCCTACCCCTGTAATTCTTTAACCGTTTTGAAACTTCTGATCCTTGCAGTCAAAAAGGTCCGAGGCAAACTTCGGGCTTTCCATCCTTGCACTTTCTACGTCTGTCATATTTATCGATTCGGAAACAATATTGAAAGTTTCTAGCCCCCGCGTAGCGGGGGTAACCTTTCTAGTTATATATTATGTAACTCTTAATAAAATTATAATGAATGAAACTCATATACGTGTATATACGTAATTCAGGTCCGGTGTACGACATTTGAAGAACCCGAACAAAAAAAGTCATTGTAATAAAAAAAATTAGTAAAGGAGAGTGATTTTTTTTAGAATACTCATTGTTAGAAATTTATCCTTGGATTGGTTTTATAATAATATTAGTAGTTTCATTTTTTTTTTGTTTTTTTTTTCTCTCTACCAGATAAATATTTTGTAGGCAACATATTATTATTTTTAAATTTATAAAACAATGACAAAAAAAAAAGTAAAAGAAAAACAATCCCAAAATCCAAATATCCGAACCAAATAGTCCAATCCAAAGTGTCTAACTGGGCAATTTGGTTTCATCAAAATGGTGAACAATCCTAATATGAATTACGCAAATTAAATCACATTATTATTTCTGCTAGAAAAAAGGCGTATATTCCTACGAAAAATAAATATATTTCCATGCATTTTTTGTTTTTTATTGTTGTACATTTTCTACACTAATGTGAGTAAAAGTGTTAGAAAACTGTCATAATAGATCGTTCCTCGTAAAGTCCTATGAAAAATGTTTCCTTGAAAAAGTTCCCAGCAAAGGCATGGGTGGGGAAATCGTTGATACTTCCTACAAATAAATTTTCTCAAAATTCCCTTGGAAAATGTGTTCGAAATCCCTTGGAAAAGTTTTCCTAGGAGGGTTTTTCCGAGAAAATGAAATCCCTCATAAATCGTAGAAAAAGATTATTTGTTGGGATTTTCTATGAACTTGTCATTTTTCTAGTAATTTATATTAGTATAAAAAAAATAATAAATAAATAAATAACTTCGTAACGAAGAAAAATTGTATACTAAAAAAAAAAACTAACTTCTTAGTGACGTGCCATTATATTTGCTATATCATTTGGTATTGTGATATGTGGACTTTGATCAAATAAAGGATTAGGTATTCAAAAGGATTTGTTATTTCGTGCACTTGGGTCATTACACCTCGCATGCAACTGTTTCCTTTATTAAAATTATAATTAGGACAATTAATTTATTAATAATCATAATTAAGATAAGTAATAAATAACTCAATGTATTATTGATCATTTGTCAACATCACAATTCACAAAATGTGAAATTATTTAATTGGTTAGGTAGTTTTGCATAAATTCCCATCAAACCCGTACATACATGGGCCCAGTCCATTTCATCGCACAGTATACTAGCAATCGCCATTGTGATGATAGAGAGTTGCGACTTGTGAGAACTATTGTGGAATATGGAATGTATTCCCATACGACTAATACAAAGACCTCATATAAGACTTAATTATTTTCATGGTACATACATTCCCATTTGTGTTTGTATATTTGTATATATGTATGTATATATATGCATGTATGCATGTATATATGTATGTATGTATCCTCCTTAATAAATGAAAGTTTTTTTGCCACATGTCCTCTTCTCCTTCATTTGGACACATGACATTTTCTAGAATTTTTGAATTTTCAATTTTCCACTTGTCATTTTATTGTAATTTTCATTTTATTAAATTAAAATTTCACATTTAATATGTAATGTAATATATATGTGAAGTATTTATTAGAAATGATTTATATATGTAATGTATTCAATGTATTAAAGTCTCATTAATTTTAATAATTTAAATTTTTTCTCAATTTTCTTATAAATTCAAACTTCTCAAATTGTTAAAATTTCATATATTATTTTTTTAAATAAACTCATGTAATACATGGGTCTCACACCTAGTATATGTTAAACTAGCGTGTTCCCGTGGTTTCATCACGGGTCAATTTTTTAATCTGATTTAATGTTGTTATTTGTTGAGAGTGAATGCAATGGTAACTATTAATTAGGTTATAGTTAAAATTAAAGTAAAACGGTAACGGTAAGGGACCAAAAATGGTTATAGTTAAAATTAAAGTAAAACGGTAACGGTAAGGGACCAAAAATGGTAAATGTTTAAAGTAGTGTGGTCATACTGTGAAGAATCTAAAAAAGCACTATTCATAAGTACAATGTAAATTAAATATCTATATTAATTTTAATTAAATTATTTGATCATATGCCAAAGCATAAAATTCAACCATAGTTACCCCTGATGGGATTCGAGGATAAGATAATAAAAATTACCAAATAAGCTAAATATAGAGTAAATTACACGAATGGTCCCTATGGTTTGGGGTAATTTACGTGTTAGGTCCCTAACTTATTTTTTTAACTCGGAAAGTTCCTACTGTTTGTTTTTGTTACGCGCTTGGTCCATACTATTTGTTTTTGTTACGCGTTTAGTCCCTGTCTTACATAAAAAGACTATTATTTAAATAGGAAAAAATGATGATGTAGGTAAGGTAAGGTGAGGGGCTGTGGTTGAGATGTGTTTATTTAAATAAATTAAAAAACCAAGGGCAAAATAGTTTTTTTAAATAAGATAGAGACCAAACGCGTAACAAAAACAAACATTAGGGATCTTCCGAATTAAAAAAATAAGTTAGGGACCAAACACGTAAATTACCCTAAACCACAGGGACCATTCGTGTAATTTACTCCTAAATATATTCATCTTAATAATCCTCATCTGATCTATAATAATGGGATATAAGGGATACAGAATATTGTATCAATACACAATGAGCTATAAACTTGTCCATGACTTATAATTTGGTAATCGGATTTGAAACAGATAAGAAAATGTTTGAACGTCGGAAATGGTTCTATTTATATATATATATATATATATATATATATATATATATATATATATATATATATATATATATATATATATATATATATATATATTGACTAGTTTATAATATATAAGAACTATGGTTATAAAATTAACTAAACTTTTATAGTAAAAGTTCAAAATTATTAATCAATTATTTTAAATAAATTATTAATTAATAAATATTCTTTTAGTTATATAAAATTATAATCATTGATTTAGATACATAAAATTATATTAAATGTTTATTCTAATGTTATTAATTTAATGTAATTAGAGAGAAAAATTTTAATTTTTGAAATTTAAAATGGGGCATCACAGATAGACAAATGACATGACATTAATTTTTTTGGAACGATAGCCTAAAGTACTCATTAATTCAACCTATGTCCACTACGGGACTTGAAACTTCAACCTCAAGGAGGAAGAATAACACCGGATACCGTTCAACTATAAGTCATTTGGTGCATGACATTATTAAAGATCTAATAGAGTTACACATGAAACTATTCTTTTAATACAATATGGAGATTCAGTTGTTCTAAAAAATAAATCGATAATAACAACAAATTTGGCCTTAATTGCCTTCACTAAACCTTTTCATATTATCTGAGTTGTTCCTCAATGGATTTTAGACTATGATTTTTCAAATTAGAAAATGATGAATTTCTAGTATTGTTTTTGGCAATTAACCGAAACATTCTTAAATGGAAACATAATCAAAAAAGGTTTGGGCTTGGACATTGGCATTGGCTGAGTTTTGTTAATAAAATTGGGCAATTCTATTTAGTCCTCTTTTAGGCAGTTGGGTTTTCTAGAATAATTAGTTAACGGATTAATTTGGGCTTAATCTAGTTAGTGATTTATGCATAACGTTTTGTATGGAATGGGCTTAAGTCGATGTCTTGGTCTATTGTAAACTCATATAAAAATGCTATGTGTTAAAATCAAAACGTGTTTGAAAATCTAATTCTATTTTTCAAAGGGAGAATTAAATAAAAGCTATCAATTTTACTTTTTACGGTTTAAACATTATATTTTATGTTTTAAAGCTATTAAGTATACTTACTATCATTCAACCAAAAAGTACCCACATTAGCACTACATCATCATCACTTTTACAACACTTGCCTAAAAAAATACTTACTAGTCACCACTCAATATCACAACTTACCTCTAATTATCAGTGAGAGGGAGAAAGGAGGATATTAGAGAGAGATTATCTTGAGACAGAAAAAAGAGGATAATAGAGATATTATCTTGGGACAGAAAAATGAAGAAGTTGTGAAACACCCTCCCTTAGGGTAGTTTAAATACTTTTTTAAATCATTTGATTTTTAATAAAGCAAGTTTAGAGTTTTAGTTGCGAAAAAATACACGGTCTCATAGTTTAAAACACTTTAAAATATTTTTGTGTGGAATCAGGTCTCGATATGCCAAAATATAGAGTTTTGATTAAAAAGAGTGAGACGGTATTCAGCTTCATAACATCACAAAGTTCAAACGCAATCCCACAACTTGAGGTCGTCAACATATCATGGATATCTTCTAAGCAACACCTAACTCTTCAATATGATCACAAATCAAAATAAGTTAGGCAATGCAATTGTTTAATGAGAATACCTGAGGTTGAATTGAGTTGTTGTTTTTGTATCGATTCGGAAGTGGAATATCAATCAAAAACTATAATGATTCACAAAATTAAACCTAGAAATCAGATTTGACTTCGTGACTCAAAACACTAGATAATGAAATGAAGCGATTAGAAGCGAAATTATACCATCTATTCAATATGGGATGAAGAGACAACGGCTGATTATTCACTTAGACACCAATGAGGTTTTAATTTCACCATGAGAGTATGAAATTGATATATTTACGGTGTTTACTTGTCGATTCATCTAAGGAGAAAGGAGTCACTAGCTTTTATACTTACACTACAACCCCTCAAGTTCCTCATTTAAAACATTGTCCATAAAAATGATTATACAACTAAATAACACTTTATGTAATTACACTCTCATTCCTTTCCTATCATATTTCTAACAATTTAAGTCTGATTTGATTGAATCAAGTTAACTTAAGGTTAAATCTTAATTTTACAAATTGGCTATTTTGGTTATTCAAACATAATATATATATGTATATATAATAATAATAATAATAATAATAATAATAATAATAATAATTAAAATTTAATATATATATATATATATATATATATATATAAAAATTAAATTAGAAAAAATATTATTATTATTATTATTATTTGTTTTTTAGAAAAAAAAATATTGTCATTTGAAAGTTAAAAATAAAAATAAAATAAAAAATATTAAAAAATATAGGCTCATTTTAAGGATCCAACTCTCGCGGTTAAAGAAATAAGGTATCACTTTTCTAATTTAAATTGAAATCATTATATATTATACTAATTCTAAACTCCTTGGTGAACAGTTCTTCCCTGCCATTGGTTCGATTTTTTTTGTTCTAATCCACCGCCTTTGACTTTTCAGACCATTCTCGGTTGTTCTGCACCGTTTTATCTCCCTTATCTCCTGTTTCTCTCTTTCTCTTTCTTTCTGGATGGTTTCATTCCCTTCTCCCTCTTCGTCTCCATCGCCTCTCCATTTTTCTTCGTCACCGATCGAAACTGCTTCACCGACCTCTACTGTTTACTTCTGCTAACGACAGCCACCTCTATAATCCGTTACCACCGCCTCAACGTTCTACTCCTTAGGTCGTGCTCAGCCAAACCTATGGTTTGTGAGCCGATGACCACCCTTATTTCCCTCTTTCTAAAATTCCAAGCCAAAATTTGTTTGTTTCGTCTATAGTTCCTCTTTTTTGTGTCTCTAACCATATGCATATTTCGAGAAATCGACATTACCACGAAAGAGAAGAAGCAAAGAATTGTATCACAATATCTCACATTTTTTTACTTATTGAGATCGTTTTAATGGCGGAACTTCTTTTCTCCTTCAATAAGGTACTGTTTCGTTTTTGGTTTATGTTCTTCTTCTTCTTCCCTCTTTTGTTGGCATTGTGATAATATTTCATGATGTTCTTTTCATTTGCTCATTTGGGTAGAGATTTATGTTGAAAGTTGAAACCTAAGCCGCAAATTACCTTCAATTTCGCATATGATTTGATAGTATTTTCCTTTTAGATTCTTTACTAACTGTTTTTACTAAAAAATCTAGCAATTATTTCACGAATCTGTCTTCCAGTTTCTTCATAACTGTTCTTTTAATCTCACAAACTCTTAAGTAAGAAGTAAATCTAGCTTTATTTACAGTATTACACCACCCCTATGTTTATTCATTTCCTCCCTTTTTAATTTTTTTTGGATTTTATAACCTTAGATTTGCTGATTTATTGCCAGACTAATAGAAAAATGGGTTATTATTGTTTTATTTACAGGTTTACAAAACATGCACAACAAACGTCTGATGATATGCCTAGAAGAAAGTTTGACCCAGGTTTACTACACTCATCTCTCAATATGTATCAGTGTATCTTTGACTGTGTATACATGTATTTTTCTATGACATCTCAACAATAACACTTCTATTTGTGGTCTTCATTATGGAATAACTTGAATACATAGGGGAAAGATTCTTAAGGTATTCAATAACTAGCCTGAGAGCATGTTTCAAGTTATTTTGGCCATAGATGGTGAACATATTTTGTGACTTGGAGATTTTGGGTATCAGGTAACATAACCTGATTGGAAGTAATTAAAATATGAATGTAATTCCATGGTGTTTGATGTTTTGTGTCAATGAATATTTCAATTGTTCTTTCCTTAATTTTTCCTTGTCCTTAACCCTAACCCTAATCATTTCCCCTCTTTGACTTATGGGTTTTATGTCATTTGCAGCTTTGTTTTACATACTTATAGACGTTTGAAAGAAAGAAAGTCTTACCTGATGTGGACTGTAGTTGGTTGTCTGGGTGTCCATGTTGTTAGTGATCTTGTGAAGGAGGTATAGTTTCTTGGAAAATCTTTAATTTTAATCTTTAGTATATGTATCAAATCGGCCTTATTGTGTATTAATTTACCATATTGGTGTAAAAAACTTGCATGCATGCATATTGCATAACTAGAAAACATGGGTTCCTTAGTATTATTATGTAGGAAACCAAGATTCATGTTCATTCTTTATATATGTATATAGATTACTTCATTTCATTTGTTAGTGTCTGATGTTGAGTGCTGTTTCCCTAAAATTGCAGATTTCTCTTCCAGAAGCCATTTTATCTGTTTCAATCTGTGGATCATTGATTATATCTTGATGGTGTGTTTGTATAGCTTTGATTTGTTGTTTATTTAGAATAAAGAGTGTTATGATTGTTACCTTTGATAGTTGAGTGCATATTTTGTTATTGTAGCTTGGATTGGATTACTTAATGATATGATGTAATGGTGACAGGTGGATGCGATTCAAACATGTGGTGGTCAGATGACTTCAGATGGAGGGCGATATAGGAATGGTGGTGGAATTTTGTGGAAAGATTAGGAAGCTAAATATATGTTACTGTAGTAAGATTATAGACAAAGGGATGGCTTATTTAAGCTAATCAGAGCAACAATCTGATTCGGAGATGCGTAGTATTACCCAAGTTACAGACACATGTCTGACAGCTCTTGCATCAGGATGTAGGAAGCTTTCAGAATTGGATATTAAACATTGTGTGAACATTACTGATGCAGGGTTTTGGTCCCTCGCATAATACTCTTGGAATTTGCAATAGGTAAATTTCCATAATAATATATTTGTGGAGTATATAACTTTTGTGGAGTTGTGATTGTATTTGTATGTACGTTGATTGATGCAGATAAACCTAAGCTACTGTGGGGTATCTGATGTGGGTTTGTGCATGATGATGGGGAACTTGACACGCATGCAGGAAAGCTTGTAAACTTAACAAACGTGTCAGCAAGAGGGAATGAATGGGGTTGATACCAGCAATTGAAGAAGAAACGAATAATAAAAGAATCTTTAGTTTTTTTTCTCGTTTGTTTTTTTTTAATCTTCCCGTTTCGTCCGTTTCTTTGGTGTCCCGTTTCGTCTGTTTCTTCGAGTATCCAACTCCCACAATTCCAACACCCGCAACGCGTGATTCTTCCCTAGTTATCTACTAAATTTCTTTATTTTATACATCCCTAACAAAACTATTTTAACGTCCGGAGATTCAGGCTAGTCAATTTAAAGATAATAAGCGTTTAAAATAACTTTTTGATAAAAGATTATTTAGAATAAATAATTTTAACCAAGTTATAGTATATGTCACAGGGATTCTGTACATATAAAGAACGCTAAAATTCGACTTATAACAAAGAATTTTTTAACCCGTCAAAGTTTTGCAACAAAACTGACACGACGCTGTGTATTGTAAAAATTGAGTTTCAGATAAAATCCTTTTTAGCCTTAGTGATTTAAACAAAAGTCGTAGTAGACGTTAAACCGAAATCGTGCATATAGAGAACGTCCAAATCTGACTTTGTATGAGAAAATTATGATTTTTCTTAGATTTGGCATTGCAGTATGCAGCCCGAAATCGAATTTTAGATCGATCAATTGTTATCCAACACAAACTAAACGAGAATTGAATATCTCGTTAATAGGAACTCAATGATATAAATACAGACGAAAAAGGACGTCGGATGACAAAGTTATGAATTTTTAACGAACTTTATCTGTCTAAGACTGTTAAAATATTAATTGAAAAATAAAGTCAAAATTAGACGACATAGTCTAAACGAAAGTTATAGATCACGTCGCTACCTACGTGTGGATATAAAGAAGGTCAAAAATTGAGCTCGTATGTGAAAGTTACGGGATTTAGAAGTTTATTATATTATGGGAGAATGTGAGGCTGACACGTGGCCGAATCAGGACCCTCGTTTTCTCTCGACGGATTCGTTTCGGATGCCGACACCTGGCCATCGTATGCACAACGTAAGGCTACGTACGCCCAGCGCACCGAGTACACGTCGCGTACTCCGAAGCTACGCCTAGCGTAGTCCAAAGGATCCAACCTATAAATAGATGTGAGGATCACCTCATTTCTTCACACCTTTCCCATTATTTCTATCTCAAATACTCTTCTTATCCCCTCCTATTCCCTAACAATTCCTAAGTGTTATAGGCGAGTCCTGGAGCGCTAGAAGTCTCCGAGAAAAAGAGCTTTCGGCTCAGAAGTTCTACCCCCACAGAGCCCGACTCCTAGCTAAACCCCCTTATAAGTGAGTTATGCTTACCCTAATTTAAGTATAGCTTATGTTTAAGTTCATTATCGTTATTATGAACCTATTAACAATATATATGCTAAGTGTTATGAACCTTTTAACTGATCGCGGTACGAGGAATCTGGTTTGAAGGGACGCATAGGGTTGTTGGATTTTAGAACAGTTTAAATGCCAAAGTGGTCATGCCCTCCGGTGTTTCACGTCTGGCCCCTCTCTATACATAGTAGTTGAAAAGTATGTTTTAACACTTATAAAACAATATAGATCGTAGACCTTGAGTTAATAATTAGTCACAATAAATGCTAGACTAAAATCTAATGATAATGATACTAGGTTTCCTCAAAGGAAAATAAAATTCTTAGAAGCAAAGTGTTGCCCGAGTTTGGAGTTGTCACTTTAACAAGTGATTTCATAGTCCCTTGCATGAACATGATTTTACTACAAGTATTAATTAAAGTATTAAATATGTTTATGTGTGAAATATTTGATATTGCATGAAATACGTGTTAAGAGCATATCTGATAATATATGATAATTTAGGATACAGGATGAACCTAAATTAATTAAGATGAATATCGGGTAATATATTCTTATGAGTACGAGTGAGATATACACGGAGGGTAGAACTTTAAAATTTGTCATTAATCTAAGGGCATGGATTAGACATAGTCATTCGTCCTTAGTTCGAGAGTATGGAGAGGACATAGTTATTTGTCATTAATCCGGGAGCATGGATTAGACATAGTCATTTGTCCCTAGTTAGAGGGTATGGAATGAGCATAGTTATTTGTCATTGATTCGAGAGCATGGATTAGACATACCTGATCTGGGAGTATGGATTAGGTAAAGCTTATGGAATAGGTATAGTTATTTTTCATTGATCCGAGAGCATGAATTAGACATACTTGATCCAGGAGTATGGATTAGGTAAAGCTGTTAATTTTAGATCCGAGAGTATAGATCATGTTGTTGTGAGGATTAACGGGGTGGGGTAAAATTGCTTATATGAGGTGAAATCGTATATATTGTGAGCTCATATATATATATATATATATATATATATATATATATATATATATATATATATATATATATATATCCGATAAGAATTTTTTTTTGGTAGGAAGGTAAAAAGTTTTTTTCTACATATTTTTTAACGAACAAAATAAATGAGTCACTAGATGAATAAAAATAACATGATTCACAAAAAAAATCTCAAAAAAACATCTTGATGATTCATTTATACAATGATTTTGTTGTTATTGACTAAAATTATCATAAAAGTGAATTTTTTTTTGATTTACTTAAAAATGAATCATAAAGATGTTTTTTTAGGGAATTTTTTCTTATGAATCATCTAATGATTCATTTTGTTTCTTTCGCTAAAAAATATGTAGAATTTTTTTTCTTATATTCCTGCCAAAATTTTCCTTCTTATTTGATCTTGACTCTCTCTCTCTCTTTCTCTCTCTCTCTCTCTCTCTATATATATATATATATATATATATATATATATATATATATATATATAATAACATTGTGGGATTGAAATCCCTATGTACTCACCAGATTTCTCAACCTGACCCACTCAGTTTATTTTAATCACGGAAATTGATGCGAAGATACATTAAAGTGAGAGATTGAATGATATTTAATCATTAGTGTAAATGAATGTGAGGTATATTTATGCTTATGATTTTGTATTGACGATGACATCCTGATGTTTTAAATAAAAATAATTTTTTTCAGAAATGCTTTGATAACATCATTATCATGTTTTCTAGGAACAAATTCCGCAATACTACTTTTCAAAAAAGGATACTCTGATTTTTAAATAAGCATCATTAAAATTTTTTAAAGTGACCATGGATTTGTGATGTCACACACACACAGACACACACACACACACACACACACATATATATATATATATAAAGAGAGAGAGAGAGAGAGAGAGCTAGGTTCAGGTATTTAAAGTAATTATTGTGTTATTGTATGCACCAATCAAATTTTAGATAAATCAAGTCATTTAATAAATAATATAAGGGTATTATAGTAATCTTATTATTAGTTAATTATGGTAAAATAGATATATAATTGGATATTAGTTGTATTCCTAGTAAATCGCAAGAAGCACAAATATATTTATAACATTCAATCGGCATCAAGATTCAAAACCCTAATTTGAAGCCAGTATCGTTTTTTCCTTCTTCACTTCTCAAATCCGATCGACACCTCCCAAAATCGCACCTCCTCTTCTTCGTGTCTCCTCCTTCCGGTCGACAGAAGCCAAATGATTGCAGCTCCCTTCTCTCTTCTCCAATCGATCGATGAAATTAACAGCTCCTTAATCTTGCTGATTGATCGGACGTAATTGTCTCCCTTTTCCTCCTGTATTTTTGATTCGAATAGCACCACACTCTTCTATTTTTTATTGGCAGAATTGATGAATGCTGGTGTTTTGGCGGAGGTTAATGGACTTATAAGGTTGGGTGTTTGGTGATGGTGGTGGCTGGAAAGTGGTATAAGGTGGTACTAAGTGGTTCGGTGGTGGCAGTTAACAAGGGGAGGAATAAGGGTGGTTTCGATTGGCTGCTATGATTTGGGTTCTCACAGGTGGCTGTTTAAGGTAGATTCGTTGGTGATAAAGGTGGGATAAAGGAGGGAGAAGGGTGATGTTTTTTGGGAGTTTAAAGGTTATTAACGGTGATGGGTAAGAAATCTATAAAGTACAAAGTGAAGGTAGTTTGTCACTATTTTCATATCAAATTTATGTCTTCTTATATGATAAAAATCAATTTTGTTTCTGTAGATGATTCAATGGATGATATTGGTGTCATTCCAATTCTTTTGGAATGGAATCATGAATTCCAATTCTATTGGAATGGAATCATGAATTCTAATTTTGTTGGAATGGAGTATGGATATTTTCTCACTGATTCATGCATGTTCTACAATTCTTGGTTATTGGTTTTGGTGCAATTCACAAGTCCATATATTTTTCCAAAGAAATTTAGTTTTTTATTTTTCATTTGCTAATACATTATTGGAATCTAAACTACAATTTGGTTTTGTTTTCACAGAAGTTAATGCTTGAAGAACGGACCAGAAAATTGAAAGTGATTCTAAGCAACATTATTCTTTTAGAATGTATTAGTGTCGTTGTTAGATTTTGATGTTTTTTTCTCGTTTTGAAAGTTTTTTTAGTTTTATTCTTTAACAATAAATGTAATTCTTAACAATTGTTGCATCTTGCATGTATTGTATAAGAAATAATGTATTTTTCGTTTTTATTATTCAATTGATTGTTCAAGAATTTATTGTTCTATACGAAATTTTTAAAGTAATGATCAAGAAATAGGTTCAAAAATATTCTTATATTTATAGTTCAAGAATATTTTTATATTTATAGTTCAAGAATATTTTTATTTTTGAATATACTAATAAACATTCTGTCAGAATCTTCGAATTAAAAAAATTATAATTCGTAAAATCGGGTTTTTAAAATTAATAGAATCTATGATCCCTTAAAATATGCAATTTTCCTTTATTAATCGACTAAAATACCCTTGTAAGTAAATTAGATGATATTTTTCAATTATATTTAATTCAATAATATGTATTAATAACTTTCTTAGAATAAGTAAAATTGATTGACCCACATTTATGCATACAATAACACAATAATTACTTTAAATAGAATAACTTAAGCATATATATATATATATATATATATATATATATATATATATATATATATATATAATTTTATTCTAAAACTACTTACTTCATCTCATTTAAAAATTTTATTGATGTATTCAAATTTTTGCAAATAATTTGTATAAGATTATTCTCATTAATATATTAGAATTTATTCCATTATATATTAATACCTAGGTTAACAACATTTGTTTCTTTATTTTAAGAAAATGTGTAGTTTGTATTAATTTTAAACCATATTACTATTTTCACTTTAATTTCAAGAAATCATCAATCTTACGTCTTATATATTGGTTCATGATGGTCACTTGTTATCAAAAGACGTATATTATTTTATCTTTTAATTAGTATTTTAAATGTTATTAGATGTACTCAGGTTGGTTGACTAGCGAGTAATGTGTACTCAGTCTAGGAGGAGAGTACACTGTAATGACCCAAAATCTTATTCGTCATCAATGTTAGTTTTCGTTATTTGAATATTAATCTTCTTCAGCGACTTTGCTTCTTTTTATGATTGTAAATTCAATAAATTAAATTAAATGGTGTTAATTTATGCTGAAAAGTTTAATGTGACTTTTATATGTTTGTATGATCATGATGAAATAAACCCCAGGGTTGGGCCCATATTTGTTTAATCGGGTTGAAATAAACCCTAGGGTTGGGCCCATATTTGTTTGATCGGATTGAAATAAACCCTAGGGTTGGGCCCATATTTGTTTGATTGGGTTCGAATATACCCCAGGGCTAGGCCTAATGATATGTATGGTATATGGTACTTTAAGGAAACTTAGTAAGCTTTGTGCTTATAGTTTATGATGAAATAAACCCCAGGGTTGGGCCCATATTTGTTTAATCGGGTTGAAATAAACCCTAGGATTGGGCCCATATTTGTTTAATCGGGTTGAAATAAACCCTAGGATTGGGCCCATATTTGTTTGATCGGGTTCGAATATACCCCAGGGCTAGGCCCAATGATATGTATGGTATATGATACTTTAAGGAAACTCAGTAAGCTTTGTGCTTATAGTTTATGCTTATAGTTTCAGGTATCTCCGTTTTCAAAAGTAAGGGTCCGGCTTGATCGCACTGCATATCCTGGAGTTTTATCCAGCACTGAATGTTTACAAATAACTCTGATATTTTGAAATTATTTGACTCTGATCGCCTTTTGGAACAATGAATGAACAGTTTTAACTTATTTAAAAATAAAATTTTTACTCGGTATTTTTGAGACGTCACAGATGCCTAATTTATTGTTATGTGCTAAAAGGATTATATTATAGCATGCCTTAGGTTTCCTATTGTTATTACTTGACTAGATTTAAGGTCGGTTGCCGACCTGGATTAGGAAACTTTATGTGTTTAGGATTGTAAATGTATAATTAATATATTATAACTGACATGTAACTTTTCAGAGTGATAAGTAAGATTATGCATCTAAAACCATAATTAAAAACCTTCTTTATCATAATATAATCGTGATTCTGGTTCCATGAACTATCGTTCTGGTATGCACGATACCATGGTTAGAACTCGTGGTAGACTAGGAAATGATAACATAAATCACAAGCCCGAACCTCAAACGTGTGATCGAACGTGCACCAAAAGTTGTGCCAGCAGCTAAACCATTCATGATGGCAGGAGTCTAAGCCATGATTCGGGAAATTCTAGCTGATAAAACAGAGGAGACTAGAAAACTACTCCAGGGGTATAGGAGAGAAGTCATTGCACCGATTGTTGAACCAGTGTTGAATGAAGGTCAATCTGAAGAGGGAAGTTATAGTAGGAATGTGGACCAAGCTGAACAACCAGTGGTTAGGATGAAGCGCCCAAAGGGAGAAATTGATTGGTACTCTAAGGGACTACCATGGGAGTACACTATGCCAGTTAAGCATGCTCCCACTTTTGAAGCAGCCATTTGGGCTGCAAGGTCTGTGTAAATCATAATCGAGGAAAGGACCGCTAGCAAAGCTGAACTTGACGAGAAGAGAAAGAGTGATGGATTCTAAAAAAAACAAGAAGAGTAAATTCTCGAAGTCTAGCCCAACGAAAAAAAGTATGGGGTGACAAAGAGGAAAAATGTTGTGAAAAGTGCAAAAGGAAGCATTTTGGGCAATGCAAAGAAGAAGTGACCTGCTACAAGTATAGCAGGCCTGGTCATTATTTTGACTAATGTATGTATAATTGGAGGGTGTGTTTTGAATGTAGAGAAGAAAGGAACATGATGAAGGACTGCCCAAAGAAGAAAGAAGCTTCAAAGCCAAATGTGCCACCAAAATCAAAGGCACGACCATTTCAAATAACACTGGAGGCAGCAGAAGACAAAGCAGATTAAGAGGATGAAACCGCTTATCTGAAGTTCAAGATATGAAGTAGTCATATAGATAGTATTATATTATGTAGCCCAATGTAAGAAGCATGTAATAGGGTCAACTTGAATAATATTGTAATCATTTTAAGAAGTTATACAATCCTAATTATATTATTCAATGTGTTAAGTTGTTGCATGATACTTTCTTGTATGGTGACTTGGAAAATGGCGAGTCAATTCTTCGGACTATTATGAGTAGGTGTGAAAGGTAGTTGAGGCCTATACTACCGGAAGCATAGGAATCACACTTGGATTAGGGAAAGTCACAAGGTTACTAAGGCACTAGTAGCTGAGTTCGTTTTGTTCATTTTTGTCATTACCTTTCTTTTGATGATGACTAAAAAAATGAAAGTTATTCCGACCTTACTGGCCATAGCGAATTGAGTTTGACTAAGATAGAAACTGCATAGTAAATTACTCAGTTCACAGAACCATGTTCAACGTAGTATCCAACTTTAGTCAAAAGATTGAAGGGAAAGACAATCAAAGTGATCGATAGAAGTAACGCTATCGTCGTTTAGGATAAGAAGCCTGTAGCTAGAAATGCTACCTACAATGATGTGGGTGTACCATATTAAAACATGAAGGAATGTGTTTTCTGTGCTAGAGTTTAACTCAAAGAGACCCGAGTCCAACCATTGCAGCATGCGATGAAAGGTCATTAAGGTATTGTCATTCAGTCTGTATGATAGCCAAAGTAAAGACCTTATCATGGATTGAGTCTGTATGATACCACATCCTCTTTCTAACAACTTAAGTCTCATTTGGTTGAGTCAAGTTAACTTAAGGTTAAATCTCAATTTCATGAATTGGCAGTTTTGGCCCTTCTAAGATAATTGTCTTAATTTATTTGACTATATTAAACTTCTTATTTATTTATATCATCTTATTTGTAATATATATCATTTATTAACTTTTGATTGTTTTTGTTGTTGTCGTCGTCGCCGTCGTCGTTGTTGTTGTGGTGGTTGTTGTTGTTGTTGATGATGATGCTGCTGCTGCTTGAGTATGTTACAACTTGATAAGAAGATTCGTGGCTCAAGTCACACCCAACCACACCACATACAAACCAAGCCCTTAGGGGCCGGTGTGCATGCCACTAAACACAACCATGTCACCACCACATCGTTGGCATAACACGTATACGCAACAACCTAATACAATAAACCTCATGGAAACAGGGGCGTAGCCACTTACAAGCAAGGTGGGTCTTAGGACCCACCTAATTTTTTTAATTTTATATAATATTTGTATAGAAAAAAATAGGAACTACCTTCAAAAAGAAATTAGGCCCTACCTAATACTATTTGACAAAATAAGAAAACAAACAAATAAATAAAAATAATGGAGGACTTATACTTAAATTTCAAAAAAAATTTAATACTTTCAAAACCTATCACACATCGGAGATGAAGAGAGAATTGAAGTTGTTTGATGTTATAAAAATAAATTATAAATGTTATTAGCAAATTTAAAAAACAACACAACTTCGCTTATATTGTTGGTCGTACAAAATGGTTGTTGCAAATAAACTTTTTAAAAAGAAAAGAGACTCGGTCGTGTAAAGTAGTTGTTTATTTTTTTTGTTGCAAAAATCAGGTTTTAGGGTTAAATGGACTAATTTTTCCAGTTTTTAGCTATTCTAACGGCCCGGTTGAACTCGAGTATTTACAAACCGGTCGTTTTTTTATTGTTTGACTCGACCTGATCTATCATATATAGCGTTGACTCTTTGGTTTTTCCGCCTTCACTTAATTAGGAACCATGTACTATTATGTTCTTGATTCGCCACTGAATGGAAATAAACTTACATTAGAGCTAGTTGATACTAGGAACTTTCCATAGGTCACACATTAACTTTATATATATATATATATATATATATATATATATATATATATATATATATATATGATAGACCACAAACATACGTATAGCTTCCATCTCTAACAAAAATACAAGGCATACTTATAGCTCCAATCTCCAACTATGAAGGAAAAGAACAAGTTCTTTTTAATCGAACACAACTCAAAAAAACATAGACCACTCCAACAATGACAAACATATATGAAATTGGTATGTTTTGAACTGGAATCATGAATCTGAAAAATCCTCCTCAGAAAAATCGAAATTTTGTCTTAATGAACTTGCAATTTATAAAAACATCATAGATTTCAAGCAGTCACTCAAATAAAATTAAGCAAGTGATAAATCCCTAAAGAGAAATTATAATACCTTTAAAGGTAAGCACATTACCAAACATTTTTTTTTTCATATGGATGATCATATCGAAGAAAACCCTTTGCTAGTGATTTGTATCATTAATATTATTTAAGTGTAATAAAATTAATTTGTTGATCGATGCAATCTTGATGAATATTAAACAAGTATGGATTGTGCAGAGTGCACATTTGTTTGATTTTATTCAAGATTCAAAATACATTATCATTTAGGTAGCGTTTAACAAATGGATTGGATGAAACATAATTAGATTGGACTAGATTAAACATGACAATACATGATAAAACGATTTATTTGTATAGCGTTTGGTATGACCAGAACATAACGGAACAAGATGTTAAAAATGATGATATCTCCCTTCTACCAAAATAAAAGTAAAAAACTCATATAAAAAAATAACTTCAATATTAACAAATTCATTTAAAGAAATTGTTTAAAATATGTATATTAAAACTGTTTCTAATACCAAATAATCGAATCAGTTTACATTTCAAATCTTTTTACTGGATGGGCTCATCAACTCATATGTAAATATGTAAAGTAATATTCTTAATAGGGGTGGTAGGGTTTATAACTCAAATATTGACTTTCAATTACAAGAAATATACAAATTACCAACTATAGTGTGAAAAAAATTCCAAATAATTATAGAGTGCATGTATTTTTAGAAAGAAGAAAGACTTAAGGCCTCGTTTGATAGTTGCTGACTGAGAAAGTGCTGACTGAGAAAGGTCTGTCTGAGTAAGAAATTCTGACTGAGTAAGAAATCATGTTGTTTGATTGAAAATCTGACCAAATGTGCTGACTGGTGTAAAATGACCATTTTACCCTGATGCTATACACGTTTCTATGCAATATTACAATAATAATAATAATAATAATAATAATAATAATAATAATAATAGACATTAATAATAATAATAATAATAGAAATTAATAATAACAATAATAATAGTAATAATAATAATAATAATAATAATAATAATAGACATTAATAATAATAATAATAATAGTAATAATAATAATAATAATAATAATTTATACAAAAACCTCCACCATAATAGACATTAAATATATTATTTTAAACATAAAACACAAAAAACCCTTTAGCTTGCTGGTAAACACCATTGCTTCTACAAGGGAGACTCAAGTTCTATTCTTGTAGCCTTCATTAGTTGTAAATTTTTATCCAAGCCAAGGGTACTATTGGAAAGCCTTGTTTTCTTTTTCAGTCAGCCAACTCTCAACTTCTTTCTCAGTCAGACATTGCTTTCCGAGTCAGACGCCAAAATTTTGTCTATCAAACACCTTTTGTCTGACCGAGTCAGCAAAAATGTCTGACCTGACTCAGTCAGATGTCATATCAAACAGGGCCTAAGAGTAACCACAGACTCAAATATTGACTAACAAAATTATTCTAATCAATATCACAAGCAACCGACCACATAAATTACATGTGTGGAAATTCTTGATGACACAAGCAATGGCCCTTCAATCTATGGGCTACAGATCCATGTCAAAAATCTATCAAATTGTGCCAAGAATATTTTTGCAAGTGTGAAATTACAACTCACTTCCTAGATGCCATATGAATATTGAACAAGAACTGAAAAAGATAAATAATAAATCGTTAACAAGAAACCTATGATCAGAACTATGTTCTTTGATTCCAAATAAAGTTTTTACAAGTTCGAAAATCTATACCAACATAAACCCAAAGACAAGAACAAATAAATAAACTTTACCTTAAGTTGTTTATACTTTGAGAAGTTGTCTAATGATAATACGAAGAAGAAGATGACGAAGACGATAACTACACTTGATTTTGCGACCAATGATAAATAACAGAAACAATGCAATGGATAAATGCATGAAGCATAGAAGTTGATTTGGTGGTGGATGGGAATGTCATTTTTGTCAAAGCCATAAATTGTTAACGGTGTCCCATTGAGTTCCATCTTTTTCGGTAGAACTAAATTTCTAAGAAATAGTCCGAGTTGACCTAATCAAGTTTCTTTTTAGTTCATGCTCTAGTCGTGTCAAATACCATTTAAAATTTTATGTTTTGTTTAGTTTCATCCAATTCCACCAACTGAACGGTGCTTTAGGGACGAAACCTTAAACCAAACGGGTCCGAGGGCAATACCCTTGGTGCCAGGGTCCAAATGATGACATCCCTTAAACCATATAAAGTATTTATATTGTTATATTAAACATAATTATAATATGGAGATAAAAGTATTTATTAAATTAGTTCGCAAATCCCATAAAAGGTGATTTTGAAATGTATACAATATTGAAATTTTTGTGTGGCAAGGTCAAAACATGTTTTAGGTTTTCGAAAAGTCATGTTTATATTTTAAAATTAACTTGTAACGTAATGATAAAAATGTGATCTCTCTGAAACTCATGAAGCATAAATATAGAACACAACACTTTGAGTACTGATGCAATTAGATATGATATGATCTAGATGTCGTAATAATCTTTTAGACTTTAATAAATTTATTATTATTATTATTATTATTATTATTATTATATAAAAATATGCAATCAAGCAAGCAAATTACTCAACTCATAAGATCCATGATCAACGTTAGGCCTTCCAGAGTACATATAATGGAGGGCTTCGTGGTTTACGTGACAACGACCATATTCCGTAAACAATACCACATTGGTTGGCGATCGGTCGTGGTCGTGGTGGTTTGTGGTGTATACGACGAACGACATTGACAAATGGAAAGTGTTTTGCTGTTTATTTCTCTCTCTGAGACTTCTTCTTTTCTTTTTCCTTTTCCTTATCTCACTTCTTTCCTCTAGAGGCAAAGGAGAGTACTCGGTGGTTTCTGATGTATGTTCGTTAAAAAAATTACAAATAGAAAAGGAAATAAAGAAGGTTAAACATTATGAGTTAGCTAGTTGATGTGTTTTTATATCATATTTACTAGGTATGAGACTCATGTATTATATGAGTTTATTTTAAAAAAAAAAAACTAAATATAAAATTCTAAACATTTGAGAAGTTTGATTTTACAAGAAAAGTTTAAAAATATTGAATTATAAAAATTAAACTGTTTTTTTTTCTCTTTTAAATTTAAAGATAAATAAAAAATAATAATAGATCTTTAGTTTAGTAATTTTGAAATTAAAAAGAAAATTCATTAATGAAATTGATATGCATTTATTATTGTATTTAAATACTATCTAGAATTTAATAAAATGAAAAAAAAACATAAAATGACATGTGGAATAAAAATTAATTTAAAATAACCATAAAATTACATGTTTCAAAATAAATAACAATGTGACATGTGACAAAAAAATCTTTATTTATTACGAATAATTGGTATATGATATCTTAAAACTAAAATACCTATACTATTATTGATAGCAAGAAATTTGTAATAAGAAAATTAAATATGTGTTGTTGATTACTATACTTTTATTTAGGCTGAATTTCATAAAATAAAAACGATTGTAATTTAATTTTTTTTGGTTTAAACAACAACTTTTTTTTTTCTAGTTTAACCATTAATAATTTGTTTAAAGAAAACCATTGCAAGTATTTTTTTTTATTAATGAATTGCACAAAAAAAAGGCAAACAACAACAATTATAAAAGATAGCTAACAAAAAAATCGATGATTAAATCAAAAATATTTCAAATTAATGGTTTTTAATTCAAAATTTTTATTTAGCTGTTCTTTTATAAAAAAATCAAAATATTAATGGTTAAACCATAAAAAAAAATGTGGATATTATCATGGGGTGTTAAAGGGGCAAAATGGTGCATGAGATTCATTTTTTTATTATATATTATATATGCATTTATTTAAAAATAATATATATATATATATATATATATATATATATATATATATATATATATATATAATAACAATAAGCATCATTTTTATCTGATTCGTCCTCAGACATTTAAAGATATTTACATCCGACCTTAGATATTATAAAGGTTATTATCCTAACGGTATCATATACATTGGAATATACTTTCACGAAATGATCACAAATTCAAGTCTCATGATAGATAAAAGATCTAGATTGAGAAATAAGATTACTAAATTAATGAGTTTGTAAGTCAGCTGTTCTAAAAAAATAAATTATTTGTCTTCGTCAAAAGTTGTGTTTCTAACTCATAATTTTTAGCTTAATATATTTCATTATTTTGTTCGTCAAAAGTTGTGTTTCTAACTCATAGTTTTTAGCTTAATATGTTTTATTTATATAACCTAAAAACAATTAAAGAGTTATTATTTATACAGTAAGATATATAAAATAGAAATCAAATAAATAAAATACGAATACTATAAAAATATACGCTACGAACACGTATACTACGAGTACAAAGAGACAACCCGTACCCTATGTCCAAATATTTGACCAATTTCCTCGTCCCCTTTTTAATACCTTATTCTCATTATCCTCCCCGTGCTTCTTTGCTTCCCTTCAAGCGGAGCCGCATCTATCTCCTACTTTTCCTGATTCCACTTCTCAGGTGAGAAATCAACTAAACTTTCTCATCGATTATGTATGAATTCCTCTAGATTTAAGTTTTTTTTTTCGTAGCTTCATGTTTGTTTAATTTCGTATTCTTAGTCGATTCAAATATGCAACTGTTATCCGCTTTCGTCCCTGGTTTATCAGCTTCATCTATGGAGATATACAGATCTGAGTTGTTAGAAGATAATTCAAGTATACTTCATCACTTATTCCCAGAAAAGTATATCTTTGTTCTTTGTTTTCAACAGTAGCCGCCTCGATTACAACAAAAAGCCCAATTTTTTTTTTTGAACATGATTTTTTTAGATCTCGTAGAACTTTCAATCGAATTTGTGTTTGTGAAGCGAAGAAAGTATCGTGATTTTGAGATCTGCTGAAATCAAACGCTTTCCTTTTCGCTACATAGTCAATCACGCATTAGTTTTTAATTTGGTGTTGTTTTTGTTTGTTACTCGAAACATCTCCATCATGAAGACATATAAATTATGATTGATTCAAAACAAACAGAGTTCACGATTTCTACAATGGATCTCTGTTTAGTTTTGATACTTGTCCTTTTTCGAAACCGAACTTGTGAATTTTAAATTCGTTTAGCCGTCTAACGCCTTCAAACTTTAAAATATTCAAATCATTTTGACCAGATCGATATCTGCCATATTTGAGTTTATAATTAAACCACTGTAATTTTGAAATTATCTACAACACTTTGTTTCTTTCCTCCTCCCTCAGATCTCGGATTCATCTATATGACTTGATTCTCATACTTTCTTCTTATTTTACACAGAAGAAGAGAGTCGAGATATGAATCATTGTGGAATCCAACAGAAAAACACCTTCGCATCCACTTGTGAAGAGATGAGGAACTCCGTTTCAGTTTCTGTATCGTTTGACAAATCGGAGCATCATATGGTGTGTCCAAAACCTAGGCGGCTCAGCCTCTTCAACGACCCTGTTAAGCCTTTGAGATGGCAGATGTGGTAAACTTTCTTCCTTCTTTCTTCTTCCTTCTTCCTTCATCCATTTCTCTTATCAATTCTTCAATTCTTCCATAAACTCTAAAAACAATCTTTTCACTTCACAGCTATCAACCAGAGCCATATGAATCCAAAGAAAGCATCGACATATTGGAAATCATCTTTGAAAAGGTAAAACTACTTCTACTTCACTTATCATCATCTTACTTAATTCACTTGATTTGTTGATTTGTGTGATTACAATTTACAGGGTGGTGGATATGGTGGATCCGAACCGTTTTTCAGTGGGTCACCACCAAGTAGAGTATCTAACCCGTTAACACAAGACACCCGATTCGGATATGGAGACAACATTTGTAAGTCATCATCTGAAAAGAAAATAGGAACTGTTGGGGGCAATTTTGGTAATAAACCAGCTGTCAGAATTGAGGGGTTTGAATATGCCAGGAATAATTGCAGTATCCCTGCTCAGGCTTAATGCTTAAATCAAACCCCTCACCCTCAAATTCTTATCAAAGTACATAAGAAATTAGCGAATTGATGAGAGGGATTTTGAACATTTTGAAGAGGATGAAAAGAGGCAGAAGTGGTATTTTTGTAAATAAGTTGAAAGTAGGGGGTTTATGTAATATGTATGTAAGTAAAATTAGGGTTATTAACCGCAAAAAAAAATGTTAAATTTTTTTGAAAACCCTTTTGGTGATGATTTGTAAGTATAAAAGATCTAGAGGGGGAATTTTCTGAAGAGAAATTTGTAGAAAGTGTAATATCGTTTTGTAGAATTTTTGAGATGTATATATGTATGTATATGTATGGTATCTATCTATGATTCGAAGAATGAGATGGTAATGTTTTGATGTTTTACAATTAAATATCGTTTTGTAGAATTTTTTTTTTACCCTTTTGATGTTTTTATACATAAGAAACTAGAATCTGTGAAACTATTTTTGTATGAAAGTAAAATAAAATTTACACAAAAAATTAGTAAGTTTTAGTGGTTTATCTATAACCTTGTTATCTTAAATAAAAGACAAAATTGCAAGAATGGTCTTTGTGGTATCCATCTTTTTTGGGTGTTAGTCCAAATCTCAGACTTTTTTGGATGGGTGGTTCTTATGAGTTGGTTTGTTTGTGGTTTTGGTCCTTCGGAAAACTAAAAAGACTAAAATACCCTTGAGGTATTTCTTTTTCATTTTTCTTTCATTTTTTTTTTATCTATTTTTATAATTAAAAAATTAAGAAAACTTTCTCTCTCTCTCTCTCTCTCAAATAAACCACTAAAGACTATTTTTTTCGATGATCTTCACCCTCGGATAACCCATCATTATCGACGATTCTTCCTTCCCCCCTCACCACACGACTGTCGTTTACTTCCTCCTCCCGCACATTCATAAGGTTAGCTACTTATCAATTCTTCTAATGTTTGATGATTTATAGGTAATTTATGGTTTCTTGATTTCATCAGCTATGGCGTATCAATCCAGCCAAAAAGACATCACATGTGACATTAAAATGCAAAGAATCGGGAACTTTCTCAGCCTAATGTGCAGGATTATGATAACATAACTGCTCTTCATCTAGCTGGCAGTGAAGGTCATGATTCGATTGTGGAGCTTCTTCTACACTACAAGGTCGATGTTAATATCACTGATAGATGGCACAAAACTGTAAGAATTGAGTTTTCATTGTTAACTTTTTTAGGGTTTCAAAATTGGATTGTTGATTGGAATTGGATGATAAGATCTAACAACAATTAATGTCTTACAACAGGGGAAGGAGACGAACAAGATGACGACAATGGGGAATCGGGAAAACATCACCGGTGATTCTAGTTCTTCGACAGGGGAAAGAGACGAACGGGATGACAGTCGTTGAGAGGGCTATGAAGGGGTATCGGGACAGTACAACAACAATTCTGGGGGTGTTTGACAGTGGGTGCTCGGTGGAAATAGGCAAAGAAGGTTGGGACTGCCTCATTTGAGTTTGTGGACTGTCTCATTTGAGTTTTCATTCTTCTTGTTCTTCCATACAATGAAGATAACTAAGCAGATGAAGATGAAGATGGCTACTGGAAGAAGGGCAAGAAGTAGGTGGTATGCGATACTTTCACCATGCCTGATGTTAAAAACTAAATTAATTAAGAAGCGTTCTAAACTCTTTGTGGTGGATATAGATGAAATATTTTTGTTGAATTTTCTTTTGGTTTGACGAGGGAGAGGTAGAAGATGAGAAAATCAAGCCGAGAGAGAGAGAGAGAGAGAGAGAGAGAGAGAGAGAGAGAGAGAGAGCCTAAACTAATTATTTATTTTCTTTTTCATTTAAATTAAATACAAAAAACATAAAAAAAAATATCAGAAGGGCATTATAGTCATTTCAATTTTACGAGGGACCAAATTTACGTAAAAACATGGCCAAAAAGACCACGAATTCAAAAAAATCGGGATTTGGACTAAAACCCAAAAAATACATACCACGGGGACATTTTTGCAATTTTGTCTAAATAAAATAATGAATAACGTTATAGTTCTTTTAAATGGACATCAATTTCAGAGTTATTTAATTTTGGGTCCATTCTCGTGGTCGTTGTTTGTTAGCAACGTGGTCTTTAAATAGTTGTCCATTTCAGTTTAGTCATATTTGTTAACTATAATTTAATTCAATGGGGCTTGTGATTTTTATTTGACATTATAATAGAAAAGATAAGTAAAAATAAATTTGATTTTATATGAAGACGAATTGACACATGTTTTGGTAAGACGGTTTTTTTTTTTTTTTTTTTTTTTTTTTTTTTTTTTTTTTAACAAAATTAAAAGAAAACAAATATAAATATTAAGGTCAATATATGCCTTAGATAAAAATACGAAAATAAAGTATATTACACGTAATCTTTGTTGTTATGGTTTTGTTGAAAATTATGGGTAGCGTCTTTTTTTTTTTGGTTGCATCTTTTTGTCATTGATGTCAAGGCTGTTTGTAGCTCATCGCTTAAAGTCATGTAAATTGTTGTCCTCCATTTCAGTTTAGTTAAATTTGTTAACTATAATTTAATTCGATGGGGCCTGTGATTTTTATTTGACATCATAATAGAAAATATAAGTAAAAATAAAATTAGATTTTTATATGAACTCTAGAAAAGATCATTATGGAGCAATGTTTCAAAGTCCCTAGGGCTTTCTCAGATCGATCGACTAGCGGGTAATGAATACCCGATATAGACGAGGAGTACTCCATGATTACTCGGATTTGATAAATTATAAGAAATTAAGTTTCGGAAATTATATATATATATATATATATATATATATATATATATATATATATATATATATATATATATATATATATCACAAATTCATTAAAATTTATAATAAAATAGATGAAAATCAATAAAAATTGTAGGTTTTTTTAAAAGTCAAAATTTTGAGTTTGACCGAGTTCTTCCGATTTTGACCAATTTTCTCTGAGTTTGACCAAGTTGAACCAAGTTTGACCAATTAAAACCAAGGTTGACCGAGTTCGAGTATTTTTGGCTTATTCCAAATAAAACGCTTTGGGACCTGACTGAGTACTCGGCCGAGTAGGCTAGACTTTGCAACCTATAATGGAGTACTCGGTACTTATTACTGTCACTACTATCCAACTCACAATTAATATGTTTGTAAGGTTAGTATGTCGTTTTGTGTAGTTTTGGTATTAATAATGAAAATGAAAACAATCGACATTAATGGATATCATAACAAACTAACATACTAAAAAATCTACTTGGGACTTGCATACCTTCCAACCAAGCAGTCTCTATGTGAATTTTAAACAATTTCATGTATCTTTTAGTTAACATCATAACACTATTGGTCAATAAAATTCTCTCCTAAACAATTTCATGTATCTTTTAGTTAACATCATAACACTATTGGTCAATAAAATTCACTCCTGAAGCAATAGAATTGACTAACTTGACACACATGCTTATTCAATTTAAGATATTAAGTCGAGGAACTCTTGTATATCCATAGACATTGTAATATATAAACATTGTAATATATGGCCTTTGCATTTTATAAATCGTTAACTTTCTACATTCCTCGACTTTTGAGGATGATAATGGGATAGATATTTCTTCTAATTACTCACGTATACATTTAAAATCATGAATGAAGTCCAACATATTATTGTCAACAAGACCCACTAATCTCAATGCATGATTGCATGCCACTTCACATTCTAATGAGAGACATGAAACCATAGTTGTCAAAATCGCGATCCTGATCATAGGATCGTACGATCTTAGATATGAAAAACGATTTGGATCGTAAAATGATCGTATTTGGGGTAAGATCGTAAGATCGTAGGATCGAGATCCGATGCGATCCTACCTTCCCTTGATTTTTTTTAAAATTTTTTAATTTTAATTTTTTTTTTGCAAATGATTTTTTTTACCACTTTATGTCTTTTACCCTTTACCAATTTATCATTTATCATTTTGTATTGTGACTTATAACTAATATTTTGAAGCTTTTATAACTTTCGAACGAAAAATTGAATGTTTGAAATATTTTTCATGATTAAAAATTATAAATTAAAATTATATTTTATTTGTGGGATCTTAGGATCCCGATCCCAATCTTACGATCCCGATCTTGTAAACCCAAAAACGATTCTGGGTAGAATCTCGATCTTGACAACCTTGCATGAAACATCAATGGATGTAAAAGATTGTGATAGAAAAAAGAATAAAACTTTAAAACAACTATATGTTTCAAAAAATAATTAACAATATAAAAATTTATTAGTTCGCAGAGTTTATACATCCAAAAACACACTACACTAGTGTAAAATAATCACAATATCAAGGTTTGACACCATGCTATATTTGAAAGTTCTATATGCTTTCAATTTCAGTTTTAACATCGTCTCTAATATTCTCTTTACTTTCATATTTGGCTATGTGGATATGGATTTCCTTTTATTCCACAACTAATGCTCGCGTGAAAATAACAAAAAATATTTAAGGTAAAGGGAGTCATGAAAAATGGCATGGTACCTCGTGTACCTCCAAGATCTACATCCCTTGACATGAAAGATAAGGGTTGGGAATGATGGTGATCTTGGTTAACCCACTTCCCTTTTTGTTTATCAAGTTATACCACACGTTTCACTACGTGTACATTGCGAGTGAGTTAGAAAAGATGGATTCCTTGTGTTTATTGTAGGGAATAATAAAGTGAGAACAGAAAGAAAAAAAATGATGTGATACCTAGATGGAAAGAGAGTTGAGAAAGATGGGTTCCCTCTGTACTTAGTATTATATAATGAGTCCAATAAAATATAGATATAGTTGAAAGATCTAATATGCTCAAGAGTTAGCATATGATCCTAAGGGTCACACTACCAACAACTTGATACTATTGATTATTTATTAGAAGTTGATTTTAATAAATATTCATGAACTCTTATAATAAATTGGGAAAATATTTATTTCATAAAAATAATTATTTTACAAGTACAAACAACACATTATTTCATATAGTATGAATTAATAAGTCATGCACAACATTTTGGACTAGTTGAATCTTTTTGTCTTTTACCTAAAGATAAAGTTTATATTTTATAAACTTTGAGTTTATAAAATTTAAATAATTCTTTTCTTTTTATATCATATGGTCGAAAGTATGGTGTAGGAGGACGAGAATGGGTTTCTAATTTGTTTAATGTAAAGTATTAAGCATCGGTGAATGCATGAGGACAAAGTTGTCTAAAGGTCTTAATGGTTAATGACATTTAGACTAAGATGTTGCTATAACTAATGAAGAAGGCTTTCATTTGTGCTAGTTCTTCTTGCATTTGGCCGGGATCATACTCACATATCATCATTTCTTCTTTTGCTTTGAGTGCTTGAAGAATTATTACTTGTATTTTGATTTCTTGGATCAAATACTTGAGTATTTGTTTCTAAGCTTAAGATTAATCAAAGAACTAGTATACTACATCAAGTTGGTGCATTATTGGTGTCTCAAAGGTTCAACAATTTTCATCAAAACTCAAGCCTCCCAAGAGGACTCAAGGGACAACAAAGGTTATTATCATCTTCTTTCTTCTATGGTTGTGTTTTAAATCTTTCCATTACTTGCAAGATGATCCTTTGTGGGTTGTAACAAGCTTATTGTGTTTGAAATTTAGAGTCTTCCGTTTTTCATTTTATGAGTTTTTGAAACTAATTTTAAACTAAAACCCAACAATAGTAGATGCATATAAATTGCATTTACCTAAAGTTGACTATAGTTTTGAAAGTTCCACCAGGCGCAATATTATCTTCTTATTTGTTAAACCTATTTTTGAAGCAATAACGATGAAAATTGACTAGGTGTGCATTCATATTTATTTAGAAATTTGATTTTGATTTTGAACTGATTCGAAAAATTTGGTTGTGTGAAAATCACTCATACTTGTGTAAAAATAATAGAACACTTAACAAATGAACAAACGAAACCAATAAAACCTAAGTATACATGCTAAAAAAATCTGGAATAGTCTATTTTTTGGATTATGGTGTAAGGTTTATGTTCAAGACATGATTTTTTTGGTTAGTCTAGATTGTTTAAGTTACCCACAGGTTGTTGTTGGACATACTACTAATCAAGTTAAAAACCTATATACAATTAATAGAAGAATGCAAACTTTTAAATAACATATATTCTAGAATTATTCCTTGTATTTCCGAGTTGTTCACCACATTCTAGACATATGCTCTAACAATGTGAATACAAATCGTATAGAAAAGAAACGTGAAACTAATCTGGTTCACCAAATCCATGTTTTGACTACTCAAAAAAACTTGAAACTTTGTCTCTTCAAATGTTTTTAGGGTTTTTTTAATAGACCACTTTTCGGACTCCCTTTATATAGGGGAAACTAGATAAATTTGTAGGGATGCATGTGATCTCGGGTCCGATACGCCCCATTCCAAACCATGTGATCATTTTTTAAATACCAAAAAGGTTGGTTCTTTTTGTTAATACTAAGCAAAAAGCCGGTCGTTTTTGTTATAAAGTAACCTATGTCAAATAGGTATAATACACTTGCAAGAGTTATGTACAATAATGACCCAATATGAGTTCATGAAATAGCCCATATGTACTTTAAGAGAAGAATTTGGGTTCTTAATATCTAATTTTAACCATCATGTCACATCAAAGTTAAATCATGTGGATTTGAACATATGACATTTTTTTTTTTGCATTCTTAGTTCTCAAGTGATCTCCATACTCTATTAAACGATCTTGGTGTGATTACAGGTTCTAGATAGTAGATATTGTAAGGAAGCTAGGCTACATCAAAGGAGATACATGTATTGAGATTGATGAAGCCAAACTCAAGCACCTTGTGTGCATACTGAAATTTTGCTTTTTGGCTTACAAAGTCGAGTAACATCTACTAGGTTATCTATTCGATTGTATATGCATGTATTCAAGGTGACAACAAGCAATAGGAACGAGGTGATTATGTAGACTGGTGAGAACCGGAGAAGGTAAATTGTGTGGGACAATAACATCGGACGAAATCAAACGGTATGGAAAAGAATGGACATTTGCATTTTTTAAAAATATCAAAGCAATTTAGTTTGCAAAACGAGAGAGTTGAGAATCGGAAGTCTGATGTTTATGTTTTCTCTGTTTTTAGAGCATGCATCAAGTATTTAAGGTGAATGTTTTTAACCTTATAGTACAAAACAATTCCTAGTTTTGATTATAATCTCATCTTATTTATAGTAATCTTTTAAAAATACCAATTACATGCAAAAGAAATGTTCTGTGGATCGATTTTAATTTCTATGAATCTAGTTCTAAAATCAACGTTTTGGAAACTATGGTTATAAAGTTTAAAATTAATTAGTAGATCCGTTTATTTGGTAGAAAATCGGTTACCAGTAATTTCGTATGTAAGCATTTATTATTTATTTATTTATATTTATTTATTTTAAGCCAATAACATGGGCTCTTAAATGTTTATTTTAAATAAATTACGAGATAAAAAAATAAAGTTCATGTTATGTAGTTTGCCCAAGAATAATGCATGATTTGCTTACTTTCATATTATGAACCAATTAACTTAATGGAGACTTGGAGTTAATTTAAGTCGACAAAAAATTTATATTGTTTGTGTTGGGCTATCATCCAAGTTTTAAATGAAAGGTGTACATGATGATTTTTTTTTTGTTATAGTTATATTAGATAGATATTCATATCTTGCAACAGAATATAATAATATATTTGAAATTTTTAAAAATATATATTTTTAAATATATCAGTGTTATTGTTATTAGTTCTTATAATAATTTGATATAAACATTGTTTGTTTTGAATTATATTATAATATAGATATATTATAAAATTCTGTAATCTCAATTGTCTCAATGGTCTCTACCTCATTAATAAAATTAAACATATTATATGGTTTAATGATATTTATAGTTGTTATGATTAATTAATTTTAAAAAGTTTATTTGCTTAAGATTTTAACTTATATCATTGTAATTATTTAAAAGATTAAACATTGTTTTTGTTTTTAAAGGTACCAATATAATTTTTGTATATAATATTTTACTTTTAATTATTGTTGTTGTAAGTTATTTAAAATAACGTATTTGGAAACTCTTAATTATTTTAATTTGGTTTTAGAAATTTAACCATTTTAAAATTTATTTGATGAATATTGTTAGTTTTTTTTTATTGTAATTATTAAAAACAACAAACATTATTTTTGTTTTTAAAGATAACATTATAATTTTTATATAATATTATTTTTAACGTAAGTTATTTTTAAACTACTTATTTAAATATTATTAATGATTACAAAAAAAGTTTCATGACCTTTTTTTATTAATTTAGGATTACAATTTTGGTTTAACAATATAATTTATAACTTTTAACTATTTATAAAATAATCTCTTCATTTTATTTCAAGTTTAATTGAATTTTTTATTTAAGTTAACCGTTTAACATTATATTGAAATTGATAATTTTACTATTTTGCATAAAATCCTAAATTATACAAAAGTCGTGACTTTAAAATAATAATTGTTCACATATGGCAACATATTTTAACTAATAAGTTAACTATAATATCTAGTGGAATTATTTTAACTAATAAGTTAACTATAAAAAAACACTTACCTGTGTCTACAAATATCTAGAAATTAAATGAACGGTGCACATGATGATTTTTTTTGCTATAGTTATACTAGGTAAATATCCATAAGCTGCGAAAAATACAACAATATATTTGAAATCTTTACAAATATATGTTTTTAAATATATCAATGACGTTGTTGTTAGCTTTTATATAATAAATCTTATAATAAGTTGTTATAAATATTGTGTTCTTTTGAATTAAATGATAATGTAGACATATTTTAAAATTATATAATCTTAATGGTCTTAATGGCCTCTACCTCATGAATAAAATTAAATATATTATATGGTTTAATGATATTTATTGTTGTTGTTATGATTAATTGTCTCGCGAATGACTCCTCTCTGTGCTACGAAGACCACATTCTTACTAGGTCTGTAGAACTAGTATCCAAAGGAATTGTGTGGATAGCCGATGAAAAAACATCGCTCACTTCGAGGTTCAAGCTTGTCGTGAGTCTCTCGTATAACGATAGCTTCACAACCCCAAACCATGATATATCCCAATAAGGGAACCTTCCTTATCCACGTCTCGTGAGGTGTTTTCACAACCTTCTTTGTTTGAACAAGATTTAGAATGTAGGCGGCAGTCTCTAAGGCATACTCCCATAACGAGATTGGTAGTGAAGCTCGACTCATCATGGGACGAACCATATCTAACAAGGTGTGATTATGCCTCTCAACCACACCATTAAGTGGTGGTGTCCTAGTTGGTGTCAATTGTGAAACAATTCCACATTCCTTGAGGTAGTCGTGGAGCTCGATACTAAGATACTCACCACCTCTATCAGATCTGAGCATCTTGATCTTCCTGCCTAATTTATTCTCGACTTCATGTTTGAATTCTTTGAACTTTTTAAAGGTTTATGACTTATGCTTGATTAAGTAGATATATCTATATCTGCTATAATCATCGGTAAAAGTCACATAAAGTCGATTTACATCTCTTATGGTGGATCTGAATAGCCCGCACACATCCGTGTGTATGAGATCCAACAATCCCTCACCTCTTTCACATGAAAGCGTGAAAGGTGATTTAGTCATCTTTGCAAGGAAAAAAGACTCGCATGTATCATCCAACCTTAAGTCAAATGATTCCAACACTCCATCCTTTTGGAGTTGGGCAATGCATTTCTTGCTGACATGTCCAAGACGACAATCCCACTAGCATGATTTGTTTAAACCATTAGAGTAATCAATTTGCAACACACTATTTCCTAAATTGTCTACAACCATCACAGTTTCATACATGCAATGACAAGGTAATGCTTCAAAATAAAATACACCATTATAATAAGCATGAATATAACCATTCTCATTATCAAAAGAATATCTAAAACCTTGTCTATATAAACCATGAAATGAAATACTATTTCATGTCATTTATGAAGAGTAGCAACAATTATTTAAATCTAAACATAAACCATTACTAAGCACAAAAGAATAAACACTAATCTTAGTAACAAGACACGATCTCCTATTGCCCATAATTTGGTTCATCTTCCCATGCTCCACATCTTCACTTCTTTTTAGTCCCTGCAAGTCAGAGAAAATGTGAAAACCACGCCCTATATCAAGAACCCAAAAATTCGAATGTGATGAGCTTTTATATAGAATAGTGTAAATATCTACCGAGGTTGCCTTAACCTTTCCATCCATTATATCTTGCAAGTACTTGGGGCAGATTCTCTTCCAATGCCCCTTGTCATGGCAGTAAAAGCAAGTTGCCTCCTTCGGGCTTCGAAACTAGATTTGCCTTTAGGGCCACTACTTGACAACCCAACTTGAGACTTTCCCTTCCAAATCTGTTTCGAGGGAGCTTTCCTCTTCTTCCCCTTCCCTTGCTGTCACACCCCAAAACCAAGAACGGCTGAAACGTTCCGGGGTGGAGGACGTCATGTGAAGTATCATAACAGTGTAAAGTAGTAAACAAGCAACAACATCAGCCATTGCATTAAAAGTAAAGTTTTAATACATGTGTGTTCTTTCATAATGTACAAAAATAAAATGAATAATCAAAATAAGACGAGTCTTGTCTGTGCTCCGTCTTCTCAAAACCTAGCCATCGTACCTGTCTAACCGGTGACCTGAGAATATAAGTTATTTTGAAAGCGAGTATCAGCCTAAAGCTGGTGAATTCATAAGTATTTAAGTGTCATTGTCTTGTTTCGGAAAGCTATTATGAATGCCATGTAAATCTTTAAATGAAACAGTTGATATAAGTATGAAAAACCCTAGAAAATCACATATTTCCTACTAGTATGAAATGTAGTCTTCTACCAAGACCCGAATGTTTTGTTATGACAATGTAGTCTTCTACCAAGACCCGAATGTTTTGTTATGATAATGATAGTTTTTCCTTCTTTTTGACTATTACAAACAGTACTTAGTCTAACTCATCGTTTATGTGAATGTATCACAAAATAAAGTAAATAGGAAAGAATATAATAGTCTTCTACCAAGACCCGAATGTTTTGTTATGACAATGTAGTCTTCTACCAAGACCCGAATGTTTTGTTATGATAATGATAGTTTTTCCTTCTTTTTGACTATTACAAACAGTACTTAGCCTAACTCATCGTTTATGTGAATGTATCACAAAATAAAGTAAATAGGAAAAGAATATAATAGTCTTCTACCAAGACCCGAATGTTTTGTTATGACAATGTAGTCTTCTACCAAGACCCGAATGTATTGTTATGATAATGATAGTTTTTCCTTCTTTTTGACTATTACAAACAGTACTTAGCCTAACTCATCGTTTATGTGAATGTATCACAAAATAAAGTAAATAGGAAAAATATAATCATGTAAGTGTTATCCTTTTGTATTAGGATTAACATGCCATCGCGATTTGCGAAATGTATAACCTTTAAACATCCATAGATTGTTCAATTGTCCTATGTAGCTACAACAGAGGGGAGGAAGGGTTAGTCCCGTAATCGCTTTTCCTAATATAAGTATTAACCGTAGGCATCCGTAGATGTTCATCAACCTATGTAGTGAACAGTAGGCCCGAGGAATGGTTAGTCCCGTAACTGTATTCTAATATAAGTAATAACCGTAGGCATCCGTAGATGTTCATCGACCACTGGTGCTAACAGCTGGGCTTCGGAATGGTTAGTCCCGTCTAGATATTTCGTTGAACTGGGATAGGCAGGAAAATTTACACAGAAGGTACTAATAAATCATCCTAATGAATCGAGGTGCAAGTATCCATGTAAATGTATATAGGAAAATGTATCTACGTAGAGGTACTCATGTATGGTGTTCATGTAAGTATATTCATGTAAGCGTATTCATGTAATGTATTCATGTAAGGTACTCATGTAATGTATTCATGTAAGGTACTCATGTAATGTATTCAGGTAAGGTACTCATGTAAGTGTATTCATGTAACATGTAATGTATAGTGTAGACTCATGAATGAACTGACTCTGATGTAATTCCTTGTAATAGGAAATAATGTTATGTATCTCCTAACTATCCCAATAATAGTTAACTGGAAGGTAATTGATTGTCCAAACAGGTTTATACACCCTTGTTCCACAAGAGTGTGGGAAACTAAATGAAGGATGAAAACTATAACATCAATACATATAAAAGAACATAAGTGTATAGATATAGTTTTGTTCAAGAAGGTAAAAATGGTTTTGTAAGACATCTAAGAGTTTTTGAACAATAATTAAAAATGACTTGATGTCATTTTAATAAACATTTCAAACGTAATACTTTTTCTATCAAGGTATTTTTAAGACATAAAACCATTTCATGCATCACATTTTGTAGTATGTGAAATCTGCTGAATGAAAACACAGTTATAAATACATATGATTGATTTAATAACATGTTGTTTTCTACCTGTATTCCCCCCCTCATTAAATCATTTAAAATCATTTAAAACATTGATTAAGGGGTATGAACTCACCTGTTGTGGGTGATACGGATGAACTGAAGTGGTAGGATTGCTAGGTGTCAAGTGAAGTCTTGAACACACTCTATGATCCTAGTTAACATATAATATCACATATATGTAACAAATTAGTCTATAAACAACTAATAAATAATTCAAGACACCCTAGGACATGCTAAACACCTTTATCAAGTGTTATTAGCCTCTAGGATTGCATCTAAGTGTTTGTAGGGGAAGCTATTATGTGTAGGGCTCAAGGAAAACTCCACCATGAAGCTCACGGCCCTAATGACACTACCAAAGGAGTTTACGGCCGTAAGCTCACACTTATATGTCCATTTTGTGTTTGATGCTCTACAAGACCCTAAGAAGCATTTCTACTTAATGGCTTGGTCTTTGGAAGAGTTTAGGGCATTATATAACTCCTTTTAGGAGTTTACAGCCCTGAGACCAAATCCCATGGAGATTACGGCCGTAATCTCCCTTGGATGGGTGTTTTTGGTGTTTTCAAGTTCCTAATTCAACTAGGAACTAAACTAGGCTAGTGTACAAGGCTTGAGAAGAGTTTATAGCACCATTTGGCACTATTGTTTGGAGTTCACGGCCCTGGAACTTCTTGGGCCGTGAACACCTTACTCTTGGTGTTCTACTGGTGTTTTATAGTCCTAAACACATTAGGGTAAAGTGCTATTCTAGTGTCTTGGCTTTAGGAATACATTTGGGGCATTTTGACACCTTAAAATGGAGTTCACGGCCCAAGAACATCCTTGGCCGTGAACTCACTTCTAGCCTTTGTTTCTTAATTATTTCGTGGTCTAAACATGTCATTGTAGCTTCTAGGTTGAGTTCCAAGGCTTGGAGGGACATTGGGCACACTTTGGCCCTTATAAAAGAGTTTACTCTCCAAGTGTTCTTGGGCGGTAAACTCTCAAATCTTGGGGTTTTGATCCGATTTTGATGTTATTAGGCACAATCTAAGCTATATAATACAACTAGATAGAAGTACTCACGATTTGGGATGAAAAACCGAAGATCCGTGAGAGAGAATTTGGCTTTTCTCTAGTTGGAAATGTAACTAATGAATGAATATGGTTCAGATTTCTATATATAGTCCTGGGATTTTTGGCAAAAAATATTTTATTCCCGGAATGAACTCTAATATCATAGAGTTTTGGAATAACAGTGTTGCACAAGACCCTAGTGCATCCACTCTCCTGATATCTCCTTAAGTGCAAATCCTGAAATACTCAAACTTATACCCAAAGTCTGGAATTTCACTGTAACTGTTCTAACTTCTATTGACTTGATATGGTTTGTTCAAAATGGAAATTTCGGGTTGTCACATCATCCCCCTGTTAGAGGGAATTTTGTCCCGAAATTAGAATCTATGTAAGGAAGTAGGTAGAGGTGATCGAGTTGTGAGGTGGAAACTTCCTTATAGATTGGTTCTCGCGCTCATAAGTGAATCCGGGTCCTCGGTTGGTATCCCAACGAACCTTCACAAATGGGCGGCGGCGTTGCTTCGTCCGCTTGACCTCCCGGTCGAGGGTCATTACAGTTCTAATACGAAGGCGAGGATCTCGTTAATCTCGATCTCGTCGAATGGCTTACGAGAGTCCTAACGGAAAGGTACTGTTTCAAGTTCGAGACGCGAAGAGTAAAGTGTACATTACTGAGTTCGCGGAGTAGGTCTAGTTGGTGAGGTACAGGACCGATTCTGGTAAGAATCTCGGAGGTCCTAACTATATTGGATTTAGCTTTCCACGCTTTACGAAGCGTATTAAGCCATTCCCAGAGTGAGACTTCCTCAAGAATTTGGTCTCTCACTTGGAATTCCAAAGCTTCCTTCTCTCGCTTAACTTTCCAGTCAACGGCCACCCCTTGCTGGGTCAAAGTCGAAAAGGGTTTCTGTAATTTGTGAGGAGTTCTGAATGGACTACGATTGTAGGTCAGCACGACCTAGAATTTGGCGAATTACTGCTGGTGTCTCTAGTGTTGACAAATTCTCAACGGTTTTGACAAATTGAAAGAGTACTAAAAATTCCCACATCACTAACAATGTGTCTTAGGAACCTGACTCTTCAATTTCAAAACTCGTGTTTAGAGAACTTCCCGAAAGTTCCTCTGAAGGTAATGTTTCTATGGGTTCTTTCTTACTACGAGGGTAGATAAGTAAGTCATTACAAGGAGAATGACGAACTGATCCCAGTAAGAAAGACGTACCCTACTCATTTAGCTCATGAATACTATGGGTGTATTGGTCCTATCCGAGGGGTATCACTACGGACTCGAAGTGCTCGCATCGAGTTCAGAGGGTAGTCTTCAGGACATCCTTCCCTAACACTCGAACTGGTGATATTCGGATCTCAGGTCCATTTCTGAAAGTAATTCTTTCCCTGCGTTTGCGAAATCAACTCATCTATGCGAGGCAGAGATAACGATTTCTAAAGGAAATCATAACGGAGTCCCCGACCGTCGAGGTACATATGATGCAATCTGTCGACTTCTGGAAGAATAAGACCAGAGCTCTCAAGGGTGAGAAGCTTGGTCTTCCAATTCTATTGCTGAATAGTTCGCTGAGTTGTTCGGGTTGTGCTTGTATCTCTGTAGGTGTTTAGACTGTGAAGCAATCTGGTTATAAGAGTCATACTGGGTTCTAGGTTTGTTCACATGCCAATGAAATTACTCGAAGTCTTGGGCAGTCTCTGCCCTGAAGTTCATTTTAGAATTCATACTTGGTTCAACGATCACAATCTCGTGTATACGAGTCGTATATAATTAAGATTGAAAAGGTAGTCGAATAACTAATTCTTCCTTAAGCTCACATTCCATCGAGGGAAAAGAAGTTAAGGTGGAATCATCAATTCTAAACTTGTAGAACATTGATTATATATCACCCATATGTATACATTCTTCAGTGATAGATCAACTGTATGAATCTTTGGATTGAACTTGACGTACTGTACGAGTGATGCTGCGGGGATTCCTTCGGAAAGGAAAAGAACTATAAGGTACTCCATGCATGAGTACTTCGGTGTTCTGCTATGACGGCTTCGCTAAAAGACGTTCACTGAGAAAGAGATGTACTTATGAAGCAGGTATTGCGAGGATCAAATTTACTCGGGTCGTATGATAAAGTCGGAATCATATGGAAACTAAAGACATTAGATTTGAACATAAGGCGTTACAGACAAAACAGAAAAGTGCAACTTTTAACTGGGTTACAATACTTTTAGAGTAACTATAGGAATACTGCTGCGAACAAAGTATACTACAAAAGACAAGCATACGCAGCACGAGAGTCCTTTAACTGACAGGATCTCGCAAAAGATAAGACTCGAGTTGCACTAGTTTTTAAACATGATTTGAAAGCATATAAAATACTGATGATTGGAAGTGAACCGATACTATAATAGGTTCCTTCGCTGCCTCTTTCCATTCTGAGGTCAAACTCTTCTTGTTCCATCGTCGATCTGCCCTGATGGGCAGTTTCTCTTGAAGTGCCCTATGTCGTCACATAGATGGCATATCCGAGAGTTTTCGACATTGGTGGTCGAAGTAATGTGTTGGATCCGAGTTCTGCAGCAGCGGGTAGTATGCCCGTCTCTGTTGCAGTTAAAGCAGTGTGATATACGACATCCTCCTAGATGATGGAAGATGCACTTATCGCACTTCGGTAAGTCCCCAACATACGGTCCGGCTGGGTTAGGAACAATTGGGATACTCGAAGGGATGGTAGTAGGAGGTACCGATGTCGTGGTTGTGAAGGTTGTTACTGGTGGTTGTTTCCTGTTCGCCCTTCGGAGCTATTTGTCCTTATATTTAACCCAAGACTTCCATTTGTTACACTTGGTCTTGGGACTTGGGGCGTCATGGTAGTTTGCTGCTCGTTGAGGTGCTTGATTGTCACTCGGATTGGAATTGTTGTTAACAATCCCGCTAACATTTGCGTTGTTAGCGTTAAGGTGGGTCAGAATAGCTGACACGGCAGCCGAGACTGCAGGTTGAAAGGTAGCTGCATCAATATGGAGAGTTGGTGTTTGGTTGAGGGGTTGATTGTTTTTCTTTGGCGACATGATTCTGTTACACGGAAAGAGAAATGAATTTGTGAGCGAGAATGGTTGAACCTAGACGTAGTTCGATCGCTCATGTAAAGAATAGAAGTGTGCTCTCTAAGGTTTGACCTACATCCCTATGATGCAGTCCTAGTACGGAACGGAATGGGAGCATGTTCACGAAGGTTTGACCTACATCCCTATGATGCAGTCCTAGCAAAGATCGGAAGTAAGTTCGTACAATGGTCTCAAGATGTTTGTTGTTCTAGCCGAGGTATAGTTTGTTGGTGAATAACATGATCCAACCATTAAAAGAGACTTGGAGATGTCTCCGGAGTCAAATTTCTATAGTCCAATGACTTGACTAGAGCATGTTTCAAATAGACTCTAATGAAAGTATGATAAGAGTATTTGAATAAAGAATGACACAGAAGTTAGCCGACTGTCAATATCTTTGATGTTCATGATGTACAAGTTTGGGAAAATGACCTTGTAAAAAGGTCTTACATCATATCCAGAGAAGATAGTTCTTGACAACATAAAGACCTAACCAAAAGTACTTACAGTACAAGATAGTTTCATAGAAAATGCCACATCGGGCATAGACAGAAACATGATTCCTTTCTAACAAGGAATATAAAGTAAAGTATCTACTACTAGCGACGGTCATCCCTCTAGTGAACTCTCAGTTCAGCCAGTTGGCGTTCCACATCAAGTAGGTGTCTTTTGTACACCCTCTGGCGTACTCAAAGTTCTATGACTTCGGCTTGTGATTCAGCCAGTGCTTGCAGCAGGGCTTCATGGTTCCTCTCAGATCTCTCACGAGCATCTTCTAGACGAATGGTGCGGAGGGTATGCATTCTCGCATCGGCGACAACTTTAGTGATCTGATTAATCTGTCGGTTAACCACACACACTCCATTAATCAACGATAATTTACGAGCTACCCATTGCCACCCTTTATTAGTCCATATTAGTGTGTCGGTTAACCACACACGCTCCACTAATGACTTTTATAAAGTGCAATGTGCAATTTCATGGATTAGCATCAAATTAACATAATTCTAAAGTAACTTAGATTGGGAATTTTATAAAAACATTTAGTTACTTTATATATTCCATTATACTTATTAATGAGAATTAAGTGTCCTATCAAACCGGTTCGGCTAACGACTCTCCACTAGTCAAGAGAGCGGTGGGTAAAAGTGGATACCCAATGACGGTCATTTTATAGGCCGTTTCCTTAAACTCCCCTTATAAACCAGCTTCGTGAATGAGGCATACTAACGGTAAGACTCACGTTTCTTATACATACATATATATATATATATATATATATATATATATATTAACTTCTAATTTTACAATATATATAAGGGTGGATTTTAAATATTTAAAATACTAGGGTCCTTAAATTTACAAATTTCAAAATTAAACTTACAAATTTCAAAATTAAACTATTTAATTTAAATTTTAAAATTTGTAAATTTTAAATTTACAAATTACAAATTTCATCAGAAGACAATCCTACAGATCCTTTCACGAAGGCTCTAAGTAGGGTTAGACATAGTCAACATGCTATGAGCATTGGTTTGAGAGATGATGTTAGTTTTAGTAGTTAGATGATTAGTTTGAAACTTGTAACAAAATAAATGTAATTGATTTTGGTGATTATTTATTTATGAGTTTGTTTACTGCATTTTTCAATTATTTATTCTTTTGTTTCAATTTTCATGTTTTACTTCCTGAATGATCTGACTATTCGAAACTCCACAGTCGCTCATACTTTAGGAAATAAGTAGTGAATGAAGACTGTCATGAATTAAATTTTAGATTGTCTAAGGAGATTAGTAATAGCAATTGTGTTGCTAGAACATCCATGAGTACTTAGAAAAAAGAAGATTTTGAGTATTGGATAAACCCACACTTAGAGAATTACTTCATGGATTCTGTCAGTAGTAATTCTGAGACGATAATATCTTATATTCTTAAAATAGAGATATATGAGTTGTAATTTATAAATCGTTTGTGCATTGGTGCTATGTAAACGCATCAATAACTTGATGTTATAAAACACAATGTCATGTATGATTTGGTGAGTAAAGGATAGAAGCATTTAAGCCAAATTTTATTCGTTCCTTTTGCCCTGACGGGAAAACCGATATCTTTGGGACCCTCAGTGGCTTGGTGTTGACTTATAGTGCTGGTCCTAGCCATGACTAAATTGATGTGTTCAATTTGAAGACTTATGACGTCATCACAAATCAGGAAAATCAAGAAACATAATTTTGGACAATGAGATTGATTCTAATCCATTCATACGATATCTTGTAGAATGAAGGAATATTTGATCACTTATATCAGGACTAATGTCTGATCATATCAGAGTATGGAGTTGCTTTGGGAAGCACCTTTGTTGTTTAATTTAAAAATTATACTGGCAATTATAGTTATAGACTTATCCAAGTGGGAGACTGTTGGATTAGGTGTCTAAGTCAATAACTAAATTGGTATATACTTGAATTAAAAGCAAAGTCCTTTTGGGTTGCCCTCAAACCTAGTAATTGAATATGATGACTTTTAGAGGGAGAGAGAGAGAGAGAGAGAGAGAGAGAGAGACTGATTTATTGATTTATTATACAATAAATCAATAACAATAAATGATTTATTAATATACTATAACAATAATATATTAATTAGAAATAGTATTAATTAATTATTAATCAGAAATTAATTAGAATTAATTTTGGGATTAATTGGATTAATTAAAAGTGCAATGACCTAAGTTGTAATTGTTCAATAGTTGAACAAAAGGGGTTCTAGAACCTTCCAAAGGCGGTGGACGGTTTTTGGGTATATTTTAGGGTTTCTAGAATATCCCTTGAAGATAATTAGGAGATTAGATAATTACCAAATTTGAATAATAGTTTTTTTATTCAAATTAGGGTTTCCATGGTTTCCTAGTGTAGCTATAAATAGGGTCTTAAGCCTTTATATTTTTGGCCACTTATCCTCTCAAGAGAATAGCCGAAAATTGCCTCCCCTCCTCTTTATCTTCAAGTTTCTTTAGTTGCTATGGTTTGGGTGTGAACCATCAGAGGTACGAGATTTCTGGTGCTTGCTTCGAAGAGCTTTTGAAGAAGTATTTCATTAGTTATTTACAAGAATAATCAAAAGATATGTAAACCCTAACTTATTTATGATTTTCAAAAATACTAGGGTTTCTATAGGGTTCTTTGATGTTCATAGGTTAGAACATTCAATAGTGAAAACATATATCCAATTAGGTTGCATGTGAACTTAAGAGTTAAGTTATTTTTAAGCTACAAGATTTTTTGTAACCTATAAAGCCTATCAAATTCTAAAAAACCTTTTGAATTAATGTACTATGATGTTTGGGGACCTTCCCCTATTTTTTCTTTAAATGGTCATAGATATTTTATTCTATTTATGGATGATTGCACTAAATTCGTATAGGTTTATTTTTTATCTCATAAATCACAAGTATTCTACCTTCTTACAATTCAGAACCATGATTAAAATGTAGTTTTCTTGTGATATATAATCTCTACAAACTAAAGTGGTGGTGAGTACAGAAATGTTTATATCTTTCTTACAAATCATGGAATTCTTCATTGAGTCTATTATCCTTATACACAAGAATATAATGGTGCTATTGAATGTAGAAAAAGAGTAATTGTTGAAAAAGGGTTCACATAACTAGCCTAATCATTCCTGCCTAAACCTTTCTAAGAACATGCTTTCAAAACAACCACTTATTTACATAATCATACCATCACACCTCTTCTACACTATGAATCCCCATACCAAAAACCGTCATTACAACCACTTCCCCTTCTCTTGAAATCGAACCAAGAACATACTCTTGAGCAGTAAAGCAAACATCTTGGCATAATGTGATGAAGGTTATATATGATGTTCTCATGAAAAATAACACTTGTTCACTAGTAATATGTCCTACTAACGCTAATGTAGTTGGGTGTAAGTGGATTTATAGGATTAAACGGCATTCTGATGGCACTATTGTACGAGACAAGGCAAATTTGCTGGCTCAAGGATTTAGTCAAGAGGCCGGTGTGGACTATTTTGTCACGTTCAGACTTGTTATTAAACCAAAAACAATACACCTAGTTCTCTCTATTGCTCTCTCACAAGGTTGGCGTAGACAACTTGACATAAATAATGCATTTCTAAGTGGTGACTTATCCAAGACAGTCTACATGAAACAACCTAAAGGCTTTGAAGACAAGTCCAAACCTCAGCATGTATGTCATTTAAACAAGGCTCTATATGAAATCAAAAAAGCATCATGAGCTTGGTATATAAACTCAAGCATTATCTGATTACTCATGGTTTTCAAGCTTGTTAGTCAGACACATCCCCTTTTGTTCACATTTCTTCATCATCTACTATTTACGTTCTTGTCTATGTAGATGATTTGATAGTTATAGGAACATATGATGCCCACCTTCATCAGTCAATCACCAACCTAAATCGCATGTTCTCACTTAAAGATCTTGGTGATTTGCATTATATCCCTGGCCTACAAATCACTCGACACAATTTAGGAATTACGATCTCTCAAAAAGGCCTACATAAGGGATGTTCTTCATAGAAGCAACATGTCTGAAGCATATCCTATGTCCACTCCAGCAGACCTGTACAATCTTCTCTAGAAAAATGGTGATCCTTTTGCTGACCCACTCTATATCACCAAATTATGGGCTCCCTTCAACATTCTATGATTACACGCCCATATATTGCTTATTCTATTAACCGTGTGTTCCCGTTTATGCATTCTCCAACAAATCACCATTGACAAGCTGTCAAATGAATCCTACACAATCTAAATGGCGCTCTAGATCACTATCTACATTTCAAACCAACCAATGCTAAAGGAAACATGCCTTCTTAGACTCAGGTTGGAATTCAGATCTAGATGATAGCCATTCTCAATACGGATTTGCTATTTTTCATGGCTCAAATGTAACATCTGGATCACGAGGTAATTCAAATTTCAATATCCTAAGTATTTAAGGATGGACAAGGCATGGGGAACGATGCCAAGGCGTGGCGCTTCAATAATATCGCGATCTCTTTAAGGCCGCCACGGTGTGGCAGCCTATGGCTGCAACGTTGCAATAACGTAATGAGAAACCCTAATATACAGGGTTTGTGCCCTATTTAAGGGAATGTAATGGTTAGGTTTTCTCACCCTCAGCCTCCATCACACTCTCTCAGCCTCCAAGCAAACCTTAACATCCATTTGTGCTCTCTAAACTTTTTGTGTTGATTTTTGGGAAGAAGGAGAAGAAGGTGACTTCTAGACTTGGATTCTACAAGAAACTCTTCTCATCATCTTGTTGTGCATCTTCTAGACTCTTGTAACTCCATAAGTTCCAAGCTTTTTGGTTTATTATGCTATCTAGCTTTATATGCATTATTCTTCATGTTGGGACTTATTGTAGTGTTGGGCTTTCATAAAGATGCCAACTTTATGAATCCCCAGATTCCCTTCATGGTTAAGAGTGTTGGATCTGGGGTTTAATAAAGTTTTGAACTCTTGCATGAGATCTTGGGCCTTTTTTCTCATTTTTTACCTAATAAGAGTCCAAGACATGAATTGGACATGCATGACTAGAAAGTATGGATCTTTATGGGATTATAAGGTGATAGAAACGTTCTGGAATGAGTATTTAGCAAACCTCCAAAGAAAAGTGACTTGATGGTTTAAGTTGCCTAGACCCATCACTATAGTGTGGCTCAAATAGCCAGGCCTACTTGTTTTATCGGATTGTGGCCACGATATGACCAAGGATGGCCACGGTGTGGCGACATGCTGTAGTTGACTTGGACTTGACTTTTGACCGTTGAATTTGACCAAGTTTGACCTAGTGGCATTTTGGGTATTTTGAACCATTGTTTGAGACAAGGTCACTGTTTGTGGTATAGGTGACCTATAGAGTTGGTAGATGGAGCTGTGTTGTGCTAAGCTATCTTTTCAAACTGAGAGGTGAGTTTTCCTCATTGTACTTATGGGTCAAAGGCACCAATATCGCTCCAGTAGATTGTGTATTCTGGTTTGATTTATTTCTATGCTATGGTTTTTTTTATAGATCTACATGATTATATGGTTGTTGTTATGTGCTTTATCTGTTATATATGTCTACATATTTTGGTGGGTTTAAGACTGTACTACTTTGTGATGTCAGTTAACATACCCGATAATCCAACGGTAATCTAAACAGGAGGTTATGGACCCAATATGTATTAGGCAATACAACCGAAAGGTTGTGGGCCAGGGGTAATCCAACCAGGAGTTTGTGGACCCAATATGTGTTTTTATATGTTCTGTTGTGTGGTATTTGGGGGAACTCACTAAGTTTTGGCTTACAGTTTAAGTTTTTTGTTTTAGATACTTTAGACGATCGGGGAAAAGCAATTGTGTACCGTCCCAAAACTCAAAACCATTTTTTTTTTGTTTTTATATTAAGTAAAACATCAACCAAACGTGTTTATAAAAGTCAAAGGGAAATCATAATATATTTATAATCATCCAAAACACATCGGAGTCAAATAAGTGAAAAGTCATGGTGCGTGCGATGCGATCATCCCGAGCTCTTCCCCTTCAACCCGGAAGTACTTGAAAAATAAACTGAAAAATGTAAGCACGAAGCTTAGTAAGTTCCCCAAAATACTACATACCATACATATCTACAAGCTCAAGGCTGTTCCAGGTCTATTTCATCCCCAAATCTATTTCACCACTAAGTCTATTTCAACTCATGCGTCGGCCCAAAGCCGTACCAGATCTATTTCACCCCCGAGCCTATTTCAACTCATATGCTAGCACAAGGCTATACCGGGTCTATTTCAACCCACATACATATAGAAAATATACACACAGGGATACAAAACATACAACACGATTCATAAAGACTACAAGTACATAACATATTCTAGTGTCCTACAGTATAGTGAGCGAACTCACCTAAGTCTGCTGTCAGTCAATAGATGATTAGACTGCTGAACTAGAGAATCCCCATGCTAACCAGTCAAATAAAACCCCAATTAATAATTGGGCCATAAACCAGAACCGAGAATCTAGTTCATTTGTTCAACACCTAGGGTAAAAGACCATTTTACCCTTCCCTCACCTGGCCCAATAACCAAGACCCAATCTCAATGGCACTAAAAGCCCAATATTAGACTAATTCCTAAAGGACCCCCAAATCCCAATATGAACTCAAATCCAAGAAGGCCTAAAGCCTAAAAATGTCCTAAATTCAGAAAGCTTAATGGCTCAACAAAGTCCAAAACCCTAATAGTCCAAATATGGCTCAAACCACAAAAAGCCCATGACTAGACCTAGTATGCTACTGGTACTAGAAGTACGCCAGGCGTACTGGGTGGCTTGCTTGATCGGGGATTTGAATGCGTACCCATTAAGCATTTTTTTACATTAAGCACTTAATGATTACAACAAGACGTCCAAACTTCAGATCCAAGCCTTGGGGAACGTCTTAATCCATAAAGTTACTAACTTAGAGCCTTTGCATGGCTCAAATGAACTCAAACCCTAGATTTAGAATCCTACTTTCACCAAATGGACATAAACACATGCATGGTTGATCCCTAACCATCAAGATGCTATATTAATGGACTAGGGACCTCAGAAACATCAAGAGAAGAAACTACTAATTTATGGAGTGGAAGAATCCCACTAGATCTCATTCATGGGACTAAAAAGAGTAAAAAAAAAACTTCGTAATAACTAGATCTAAACATACAATGAGCAAGTTCCAAGATTTATACCTCAATGAAGCTGGAAATGATGAGTGGAATCCGGATCTACGAGATCTTCCTTGATTGAAGCTCCTTTTTCAAGTTTCTTCTTCCTCAAGGTTCACCAACACACACTAAGACACATACACACACACACGAAGAGGTCAAATCTTCTCTAGATGGGCTAGGGTTTCGAAATGAGGATCAAAGGGTAATGGAGGCTTGGAAATGAGAGGATCATGGGTCATAATGTTGCTTAAATAGGGTCCAAACCCTAAAATTTGGTTTTGTCCCTTGATTGCGTATGCCCAACGTACTCCTATTTTTTTTGAAAATGACAACAATGCCCCCTAGGGACCAAATGTGCCAACTATTTACATACTAAGGGTCAAAATGAAAAGTACCTTGAATCGGATGTTACAAAAGGCATGATCATGCACATCAATCTGGTTTTATGACATTTGATTTTGGGAAACTCTGATGTGTGACTATTATATTTGGAAACAATGTTTTGTAAATAATTATGGTTTTGGTTGGATTTTTAAAAATGAAAATTTTATCTTGATTTTTGGGATGTTACAAGTTAGTATTAGAGCCCTGGTTTGAGAGAAATGGATGAGCGTTCGTGCGAATCCATACTCAAACTAAGGATCAGTAAAAGTTTTCAAAAAATGTTTTCAAAAGTAACCAAGGAAAGACGAGATGTGTACGATCAGTCGGAGCAAGAAAGTATACCCCAAGGGATATATGACAGAGATGTTTGGGTCTATCAATACCGCTATGATTGAGCTATTCGATGATCTATATGTTGCCATCACAGAGGCCGCTGCTGCTTTAGCTACCGCGGCTATTACTTCTGCGGGGATTCGAGGGGAGAGGTAATTCCAGTATTTGGACTTCGACAACACGAAGCCCTGAAGTTGGATTGGGCCAAGGACCCTATTGTGGAGATGAGGTGGTTGTCTGATATGGAGGGTTATTTCTTTAAATGTTCAGGCCAAGATGATCAGAAGGTCAATTGTGTCCTGAACCTTCTCCAGCTAGGGGCAAAAGATTGGTAGATATTGGTGACCGGTTCTCATACACCTTAGCAGAGGGATGCTATTACTTAAGGGAAGTTCTCGGAAATGTTCCATACGAGGTATGTTCTCTTGGTAGAGATGGAGAGATTGGCTCAGGAGTGCCTGGATTTGAAACAGACGACTGAGATGGTGACAAAGATCACCAAGATGTTCACTTAAAGGGCTTTCTTCTGTCCTGAGTTCGCTGCTTCGGAGAAGGCTCAGATAACTCGATACTTGAGCATGCTCAAGTCGGATATTCAGCAATTTGTGTCTACCAAATGATACAATACCCTTGCTAAGCTTCAGGATGTCAAGAGGAGACAAGATATTAAGATAAAGACCCAGCCGAGGGAGCATCGTCAGGCTTCGGTTCAGTCCCAGCCTACAGCGAAGCGGTTCAATCCCGCTGATTCATGATTTAGAGGACATAGGGGCTATACTTGTGGAATGTAAGACAAGGTTCATGAGGGTGTTTTTCGATCGTCTTATGGGTGCCACAAAAATGTGTCAAGGAGGGGCATTATGCGAAGGATTGTCGCAAGAAGGCTCCACCGCCGACTTCCAGGATTTGTTAGCCGGTGGGCCATTTGAAGGCCCAATATCCCTTGCTTGTTACCATAACCATGTAGACACCATCTACTTCTACCATTCAAATCAGGGATGGACGCCAGGGCAGGGAAGAGCCCCTAAAGGCTCAAGGACATGCGTTCCAATTTACAACAAAGGAGGCCATGGCGGCATCATACGTCGTTACTGGTATGTCTTCATTTTTTATTCTGTCAGATTATTTTATGGTATGCTTGTGTTTATGATTCTCCTAGGTACCTTCTTAGTAAACTCCTTGATTGCTCTTGTGGTTTTTGACTCAGGTGCGAGTCGGACTTAGTATGAGTTTTGATATGACTCTTTGAGAGTTGGAGTGTCCGTTATGGGTTTCTATCACCAACAAACATGGGGTTTCTGCATCGAGCATGTATCGAGGTTGTGTTTTGGAGATTTTAGGGTATCTTACCCGATTGACATGATGCCTATTCCTATGAGGGATGTGTGCGAGATAGTAGCGATGATATGGTTGAGCATGTTTGGTGTGATGATTGACTATAAGGGTCAACGAGTGGTAGTTCGAACCACACGTGGGGAAGAACTGGTTATTTATGGAGAGGGTAACAGGGTTGGATCAGCCTTTTTTATGCAACCAGGGCTCGCCAGTATCTTCAGCATGGGGGTTGGGCTATCTTGCGTATGTGGTTGACACCCAGGTTGGGAAGCAGGTTTCGGTTTCAGATGTGCCATCGGGCAGAGAGTTCCCTGATGTGTTTCTGGAGGAGTTTTCTGGTGTAATACTTGAGAGGTAGGTGGATTTCAGGATCAATTTGGTCCCAGGTGTGGCCCCGATTGCTAAGGCGTCGTATGGATTGGCACCACCAGAGATGTAGTAGTTGTCCTCATAGCTACAAGAGCTGTTGGGCAAACAATTTATCAGACTGAGCAGTTCATCGTGGGGAACACCGATCTTGTTTGTAAAGAAGATGGATGGGTCCCACCGCATGTGTATTGATTATCAAGAGTTGAACAAGTTGAAGGTAAAGAATTGTTGCCCACTTCCACGAGTTGATGATCTCTTTGATCAGTTGTAGGGTGCATGTTGGTTCTCCAAGATCCATTTGAGGTCAGGATATCATCAGAAGAGCGTCAAAAGTGAGGATGTAGAGAAGACAGTGTTTTTGACTCGTTATGGTCGTTATGAGTTCGTGGTGATGTCGTTTGGGCTCACCAATGTGCTTCAAGAATTTTTGGATTTGATAAATTGAGTGTGTATGCCGATGCTTGATTGATCAATTATTGTTTTAATCGATGATATCTTGGTCTATTGCAAGACAAGGGAGTAGCACGAGGAGCACCTTCGAGAGCTTTTGGGAGTTTTGACGTGGGAACGACTATATGCCAAGTTCTAGAAGTGTGAGTTTTGGTTACGAGAGGTCCAGTTTTTAGGACGCCACGTTAGGACACCTCGTTAACCAGAACAAGATTTCAGTTGACCCGGCCAAGATTAAGGCTTTTATGTAGTGCGATGTTCTAAAGTCTCCATCGGAGATTAGGAGTTTTCTAGGATTAGTAGGGTATTATTGGAGGTTCATTCAGGATTTATCCAAGGTGGTTGTAACCCTCACTCGTTTGACGAGGAAGGGCGTAGATTTTCGTTGGGAGCTTGAGTAGCAGGCTGCATTTAAGACACTGAGACAGAAGTTATGTGAGGACCCAGTGTTGACTTTCCCGGAGGGTGTTGAGGATTTTGTCGTGTACTGTGATGCATCTATCACTAGTTTAGGGGAAGTAATGATGCAGAGAGGGATAGTTATTACATATGCTTCTAGGCATTTGAAGTTGCATGACATATGGTATCCGACACATGATTTAGAGTTGGGGGCGGTGGTATTCACCCTCAAGATTTGGCGGCATTATCTATATGGGGTCTGGTGTACCATTTCCACTGACCACAAGAGTTTAAGGTACCTCATGAATCAGTTGAATCTGAACATGAGACAATGTAGGTGTCTTGACATAGTCAAGGATTATGACTGCGAGATTCTATACTAGCGAGGGAAAGTGATTGTGGTCGCTGATGCTTTGAGCTGTAAGTTAGCCAATTCTTCTGTTAAGAGCATATGTATGAGGATTTTGATTGATTTTACACTTCTAGATCTTATTAGAGAGGCTTAGGCCAAGGGAGCCAAGAAGGAGAATTGGAAACATGAGAGGATCAGAGGTGAGATTGATAGGTTTTCTATTGACATCCGTGGGTTATTGACTCGATATGGTAAGTTTTGGGTACCAGATTTTGGTGGGATCAGGCAGACTGTGTTAGAGGAGGAACATAAGTCCAGATTTTCGATACACCCTAGAGCCACCAAGATGTATCGAGATTTTAGACTTAGCTACTGGTGATCGTGTATGTAGAGAGAAATAGTCTGGTATGTTGAGAGGTGCCTGACTCGTCGGATGGTCAAGGCCAAGCTCCAGAGGCTGCATGGCAAGCTTCAGCCTTTTGAGGTTCCCATGTGCAAATTGGAACAAATCACCATAGATTTCATCACCAACTTACCTTGGAGGACTAAGAGGTTTGATGCGATTTAGGTTATAGTGGATCATCTGACCAAGAGTGCCCACCTTCTAACTATCTAGGAGAGCGCCTCGACTAAGAAATTGACTAATGTTTATATGCATGAGATTGTCGCTCGACATGGTGTTCTAATTTCCATTATATCCGATCGAGATGTTCGGTTCACTTCTCGGTTTTGGCAGAGGTTCCATGAAGAAATGGGTACGAGATTGCACTTTTGCACTGCCTGTCATTCACTGACTGATGGCTAGAGCGAGAGGACCATTCATATGCTCAAGGATATGTTGCGAGCCTATGTGATCAATTTCGGTGGGAGTTGGGACTCCTACCTTCCCCTAGCTGAGTTTTCATACAACAACATCTATCACTCTAGTATCGGTACGCCGTCGTTTGAGCTTTCTCTATGGAAGGAAGTATCGTACCCAGTCTGTTTGCAGCAGATTGGTCACACGGTCATGGGAAATATCGAAGTAGTTATCCATATGTTAAAGCTAATTCAACAAATTTGGCAAAGGTTACAGATAGCTCAGAGTCGACAGAACAATTATGCTGACATGCACCGATCGGAGTTGGAGTTCTAGGTCGATGACACTGTTCTATTGAAGGTATCAACCTGGAAGGATGTAATATGCTTCAGGAAGAGGTTCAATTTGTGGCCTTGGTATATTAGTATGTTTCGACTGATTTCCAAGGTTGGCAGGGTAGCTTATCGGTTAGATTTGCCTAAGGAGCTCAACCAATTTCACAACACCTTCCATGTTTCTCAGCTTTGGAAGTGTGTGGCTGGTGATTCAGCAGTTGTAACTTTGGATGATATCCAGGTTGATGATCGCTTGAATTATGTTGAGATACCATAGACGATATTGGATAGGAAGAAGAATGCCATGTGCAATAAGGTGGTATCTTTGGTCAAGATTTAGTGGCAACAATGTTATAAAAGGCACGCCATGGCGGGCGCCATGGCGTGAGGCGCGGCGTCGCCGTTACGAAAAGCTTCATGACGTTGCTGTTAGGTGTGGCGCGTTGCAAGGCGTGATATGGCGTGCCATGGTGCGTTATGACGTGTTATGGCGTGTGTTTTTTCGTTTGAGACACGTTTTTTTGCTCTTTCTTATACCTTTTCTAATCAGACATACAAGTATTGTGTTTTTTATTAACTTTCTGTTATTAGTTGTTGATATAACACTTCTAAAAACTAGGTATATTTGATATAAATTTATATTTATGCGGTAATATAATTATAAATTAATACAAAATCGCCACCTTACATCACGCCTTGAAAAACGCCATGGCTCGCCATAACTTGTTAAGCTTGAGGCTTGGCCTTGCCGCCACGCCACGCCTCACACCTTTTAGAACCTTGAGTGGCAGCATCAAAAGGGCTCCAAGTGGACTTGGGAACCTGAGGTGGAGATGAGGGAGCACTATCATGAGTTGTTCGCATCATCAGACTTCGAGGATGAAGTTTGATGCAAGTGAGGGAGAATTGTAACATCTGGATCCCGAGGTAATTCAAATTTCAATATCCTAAGTATTTAAGGATGGCCATGATGTGGGGAAGGGTGCCACAGTGTGGCGCTTCAACAATATCCCGATCTCATTTAAGGTCACCACGACGTGGCTGCCTATGGCCACGATGTGGCAACGGTTTAATGAGAAACCCTAATATCCGGGGTTTATGCCCTATTTAAGGCAATGTGTTGGCTGGGGTTGCTTACCTTCAACCTCCATCACACTCTCTCAACCTCCAGGCAAACCTATGCTCTCTAAGCTTTTTGTGTTGATTTTGGGGAAGAAGAAGAAGAAGGTGACTTCTAGACTTGGAGTCAGCAAGCAACTTTTCTCATCATATTGTTGTGCATCTTCTAGACTCTTGTAAGTCCCTAAGTTCCATGCTTTGTGGTTTATTGTTGTAACATCCCAAAAATCACAACCAATTTAAACTTTTCAAAACAACCCATTTACTAATAAAAGTGTTTACAAAACATTGTTTCCAAAATATTATTGAAAATCAGAGTTACCCAAGACCAACAACCTAAGAATCAGGATGTGTGCGGTCACACCTTCGCCTTGCCACGATCCTCTAAAGTACCTGAAACCATAAACTAAAACCGTAAGCACAAAACTTAGTTAGTTTCCCTAAATTACCACCACATACAATATATCAATGAACAACATGCATAACTGATCCTTCAACCTGATTGGACCGCCTCACAAGGCCTAAAACCTATCTGGACTACTCCCAATCCTTCATCATGAATGGACTACCTCGCAGGGCCTACGTCCTATCTGGACCACTCATCGGGCCTTCGACCTAATGGGACCACCTCACAGGGACTACAGTCTATCCAGACCACCCTGGGTATCTTGGCCTTCAGCACAAACCTGGACCACCTCAACCCAACCAACCATAACATGTCGTCATACACACAACATATAAACATATAACCAGGCATCAGACAAACAGACATGTTTACAGATCACTACCACATGTTAACATCCTACGCACCAGGATACCATTCTAACTAATTCTACTGCATAAATAACATACAATCATATAACAGGGTATCCAATCCACTAGGTCGGCCTTGGTGCCTTCGACCCATAAGTACAGTGAGAAAGACTCACCTCACATCCTGACGAAAAATTGATCAATGCTTTAATCCCGAATACCGGCTCCTCCTAAGTCCTAAATGTCAAAAATTTCCCATTAATAAAATAATCACAATTTCCCAAATTACACTTAGTCATATTTGGTCAAATCTAACAAGTTAACTGAGTCCACCCAGCCGAGTCGACTCAGGACAAGTACGATGGGCGTACTCCAGAGGTACGTGGGGCATACCCGGAATGACTGGAAAATGGAGGAGTAGACCACGTATGCATGACATATGTCACTAATCTCTTTTTCCCATTAAGTTCTTAATACATTAAGCATTCATGTCCAAACTTCCGATCCAAGGCTAAATTACCCCCCAAGAGTTATATAGTTTCCAACTTTATGACTTTGCATGTCCATTAAGTGCCCAATACCTAAAAGTACAACATCTTAATGCATTAAGACCTTCTAAAGAACGTAGGGATCAAAACTAACTATTAAGACCACTATAACACCCTGTTCCGAATCGATTCCTAATTCGAAAATATGACCCAAAGATCGGTAATCATAAGAATTAGGGCCTTTGAAAAGGTGTCACACCCCCAAACCAGAACGGCAGAAACGTTTGGGGGCGGAGGACGTCATGTACAATATCATAACAATGCACACTAGTAAAACAAGAAACAACATCCATTGCATTAATAATATAGTTAATACAAGTGTGTTCAGTGAATAGTTGTACGACACCAAAAATGTATATATATCAAAATAAAAGACGAGTCTTGAAGATGCTCCGTCTTCTCAAAACCTGGTCCAGTGTACCTGTCTACTGGTGACTTGAGAATACAAGTTATTTTGAAAGAGAGTATCAACATTTAATTTGGTGAGTTCATAAGTATTTTAGTGTCAGGTGTTTGCATTTTTTTTATGAAAGTGTTTGTATTTGTTTAGTGAAAATGTTTGTGTTTGTATAGTGAAAATGTTTGTATACTTCCCAGAAAATCCTATATTTTTTTCTAAAAATGTAAAGTAGTCTTCTACCAAGACTCAACTGTTTGTATGTTTATTCTCTCATAATAGTGTAAAATGTATGTTTGTTCTCTTTTAAAAATGTATGTTTTCCAAGTTTATAACTATCTTTACTAGAAAAACAGTTTGCATTTCTCATGTGAGAATATCACTGTATGAATGTAATGGAAAATGAATATGTATAATAGTATTGTGTAAAATAAACTACTAATGCATTAACTACCTTGTAACCAAACTGGTTAATTAAGGTTAAAATGTGATCAGGTTATAACCATACTCGATTGACTAGTATAAAACACGACGTTATTCAGACGTCGAAAATGGTATGACATTTGTCACCCGTAGACCTGCAGGTCCCATCGTAGCTAGCAGCAAGGTATAGGATGGTCAATCCCGTATAGATCTATACACAAACTCACGCTCTCCCTCCAGGAGACTCTGGTTACAAAACGTGACACAACAAGTATATTGCTATGCCATGAAATAGTATCTCACTTTTTAGTTATCTTGTTCTTGTTATAGTATGTATGTTCCTTCTTGTTCTTGTAAATGAATAGTTTACTTTGTAATGAATAGTAATAGTATGTATATAGTGACTCATGTATGTTTCTCTATTCTAGAAATAGTATGTAGTGATCCTCTAAACTATACCAATTATAGTTTACTAGTATATTTGTTTGAACTGTTACTGATTTGTAGAAAAGACTCAGTTGTTCAACATAAGCAATTGAGTTAAGTATGTTCCTTAAAAATGGGGTTGAATATTCATGTATGTATTTAATAAGTATAACTATGATTTAGCCGACAGTCGGACTAGTGATCCTACCCTAAGCCCACAACCAAACAAGGAACAGGAATTACGGTATTTAGCAATAGTCCTAAGTCTGTTAAAGCATACTTATATGTAAATAGATACACGAATATGATTATGATAAAAATAGAAATCTAAGAATAATTTAAAAGAGTTTTTTTTTTAAAATTAACAAGTATATGAGTATAAGAAATCCTTTTGTTTGATGTTTTCACAAGTAAGTGGTTAACACAATTATATTGTGTTCTACTTGTATTCTTCCCCTAAAAAGCATTTAATACTGTAGTTTGTAGGGGTATGAACTCACCTTTTGTGAGTGATTCATATGAAAGTTCGATATAGGATGATAAGTTCCCCAAGGTCTTAAGGATGGTATGAGTTAATAGAAGTGTAGGACTTCTTGTTACCTTTCTGTAGATATAAGCATCGTCGGAAACGGGCTTATAACGAAGAAGTTATGGCCTTTAGAAGTTTGGTGGTTTTAAGGTTTAGCCGGGTACGCGGGGCGCACACAAAGGTTACGCAGGGCATACTAGTGAAGAGAACAGTACACGGGGCGTACCTTGTCGTATGTTGGGCGTACTGACCAAGATGGTCGCGGGTGCTCTTTGGAGCATGCTAGGCATACTCCAGTCAGAGCTAAACTCTATTTTAGGGTCTTGGACCTTATTTAAGCTCCTTATCTCATAACCTAACCCTAATATCTCCAGCCTCCATCCCTCTAAACCCAAGAAATCGACCCTTATCCCCTATTTGAGTGATTTTAGAGCATCAAAGTGATTTATGTGTGTTTTGGTGCTTGAGGAGGAAGAAGGAACTTCTTGAAGAGTCATCGTTTGACTTGGAGCTTTTGGATCTAGCCTTTGTGAACCTAGATCTAACTTCTGGAGGTATAAAGTCTCAACCTTGACAACTCTTTTTTTTGTAGATCTAGCTAGGTGGCACTTTGTTATAATTTTGGTCCTTTTGTGGTGGTTCTTGTGAGTAGAAGTTACTCTAGAAACTTTGAGCTTCATAGTTGGCCTTTGTTGTGGTTATGGAGTCATAAACTTTGGTACTTGATGATTATAAACCTTCCATGCATGATTTGGTAGTCTTTTGGTGAAGATTGGGACTTAGGGTGTTGATTTGGGTCCCATTAAGTCATGCTAAGTAATAAAGTCAGGAACTTTATGACTTAAGAAGTCCCTTTGAATCAGATCTGGAAGTTTGGACTAAGGTCTTAAGGTATTAAGAGATTTTTAAGACATTTTGGAGTGATTTTGACCTTTGGAATTCATCTTTGGTGTTATGTAGTATGCTATTTGTCTCTATGATACTTGCATGGAAGACCCCGGGGTAGCTCATGGCACTTGAATATTAGACTAAGGGGGGAGCCTGTGGCATTCAAGTAAAGACCATGGAGAGGGGGGGGGGGGGGGAGCCCATAGAATTCCAGATAAAGACCTTGGGGGGAGCCCATGGCAAATATATGTATGTTTTATGGTAATATGTGGTTGTATGTTTTATGGTATTTTGGGGAACTCACTAAGCCTTGTGCTTACAGTCTTCTGTTTGTGTTTTAGGTACTCTAGTTTTCAAATGAGAGGGTTTGGGATGATAGCAGAACATACACCCCATGTTTCCGCATTCTGTAAAAATACTCTGATTTAACGATGTTTTGCTAAGACTCAATTAACTTGGTTTTATGGGAAAGCTATGTATTAATGATTTATTAATCTAAAAACAAATTTTTTTATGTCATGATTTTTGGGATGTTACAAGTTGGTATCAGAGCATTGGTTTGAGGGATTCCGACATGCTATCGGGTGTGTTTGAACTCAAACTGAGGTTTTAGTGTAGTTTTCAAAATAAAAGTATATCTTTTTCTGAAAGGAAATTCCTAAGATAAGAAAAGGGTGTGGTGCATGCAATCAGCCGAGCTCAAGTAAGTTTCTCCCAAAATACTCATACATGTTATCTAATATGATTTGATTTATGAATATGTAAATTACATGCTAGTTAGGCTAAGAATATGCTCAGTTTTTGCATAATAGAATGCTAGGAGAGATGCCTTTGTATGTCTATTGTATGAGCTGGTGGACTTGCATGCTAGAGCTGATTAGTCCAAGATAGATCGGGGTGATTTGTGTGATGTTTTGTAGTATTGGGAGTATTGGATGTTATGCTGTAATGGACATATCTGTTGGTATCAGTAACTGCTAAGTGTATGCTTTAAAATATGTATACAGTTAGGAGCTTATAGCCCTAGATAATTGATTTGGCCTTATTTCATGTTCCTTGTCTGGTTCGTATTTGACAGTCTATTTGATCCTGTTTTGTGTATAATTTGCATGCATAAGGCAGCCGGCAGTGAGGGTGGAAATTTTTAGCATGAGTTGTAGTATGTGGGTTGAATCCACTATGATCGTTCTATGGATTGGAATGTTACTGCACAAATGTTGCTTGCTTTGTGCTTTGTGGAAATCCTAAGTAATGGGAGTTAGTTACTAAGTGAATATGAAAGTATTCATTAGGTGGGTGACTGGCATTATAGGGAGTTCTTTAACAGCTGATGGATAGGTGTGGTGCGGTTTAGTGAATTTTTGGTGCATCAGTTTGAGTAGGTGACTTAGAGGATTCAAGTTGATTCTTGAGGAAAGTATGGATAGGTATGGAATGTAGTATTGGGCCCATACTACTGAAAGCACATGATCCATACTCGAATCAGGAGAGTCTTGGAGAATCTAAGAAGTTTGTGGGAGGAGGATTTCTGGGTGTATTCTGATCATTGGCATGCTATATTTCAATTTGGTGATGAGCACTCAAGGAGGAGGTTTAGGTTCTGGTTCCGAATCAGGTGCAGGTACTGAGCCGATTAGCGAGCAGATATGGGAATTCATCTCGTCGGAGATTACCCACAGTATATTGGAGCAGATTCCTGTGATCTTTGGTTTAGTTAAGGAGGAGATTCTAGAGATCTTGGATGAGTGCTTGGGCATGATCCGCGCCGAGGTTATGGCTATCGTTGGAGCCCGCACCCTTTCATGCTGTGAGCGAGAGACCGATTTGGAGCACCTGGGAATGAGGGGGCCAGATCAAGTGCAGACAAGGGAGGGTCCCAGGAAAAGACCCAAGACTTCGGATCAACGATTAGGAGGCCAGCGTGGCCATGCGACACGTGCAGGAAACTACACGATGGAGCTTGTCGTTCCAGGGGTATGGGTTGTTACAAGTGTAGCAAGATTGATCATGTCAGTAGGGATTGTCCTCGGGGGGGGGGGGGGGGAAGCCCATTATGTTTTCTCTGTGACCAAGTGGGCCACAAAAGGGTCGTCTGTTCGATGAGGAGGGGAGGAGCAGTGAGTGCACCTGCTCCGGCTACTTTGCGAATCTATGATAGTCATGAGCGTAGGGTAGGAGCCCCAACATAATGGAGCCGATAATTGTAGTGACAGTCAGGGGAGGCTCGTGCTACGGTAGGTGATTTTTCGGGTATGTTATCTTTTGCGGTCTTTTCGGTTGTTATTAGGGTTCTTGTTTCTTGGAATTTTATATTGGTTTAGGTAAGCGTTATCTTTGGTTTAATTATATGTTATTGTTAGTATATATATTCGAGAATTTTTTTATGTCTTTTGCATGCCTTGAATCATTAGTGGGTCATTGAGGGGTTGTATCTCGTGTAGTGGGTTCCAATGTGTTTGGTTGTTATTCTGGGTTCGGTCGAGATCGGTTCAGGGGTATTGTGTGGAAGGTCTATGATCAGGATTCAGCAAGTTAGTTCTCTAGTAATCGTCAGGGTTCAATGGTTTTAGTATTTGTTTCGGTAGGAGCGGCGGTTGCCTATGAAAGAGATTTTGGGTTCAAGCACTGTTGTTGCTAGAAGGGGAGTAGTAGCAAAAAGATGGTAGTGCCAATTGCATGAGTTGTTTGGTCATCAAAAGTGTCAGGGGATTTTTATATTCGCATGGGTAGTAGTCAGTTAGAATTCAATGATTATTTGAGAATGGAAGTTGGGATAAAGATTCGTCGGTTCAGGGCAAGGTTTATAGTTTTAGTCGCCTACATAAGAACTCAGGAATTGGTATCATGGGAGGTGAGTTGGAATATCAGACTGGTTAAGGTTTCAAGAGTATTATTCAGGGTTTCAGGAGTTGGGTGATCATGGAGTTGGCTAGCAATGGAACACTAGTATCGATTAACACAGGTCATAGTCGGTTTGTGCTATACGAGGTTGATGAGTTGGGAAATCCATCAGGGTTTAATAGATGAAAAGAGCTTTGTCGAATCCAAGTGGGGAAGAATCGATCAAGATTACTGGGAGTTAGTAATTGAAGGTGTGGAACTAAGGCAAGTTTCACATCCTGAACAGGAGGAGAGATGACCCGAGTGACCGTTTAGATTGAGTTTGTGTAAGTGGGAATTTAGGAAACTTCCAACCGCTGGTTGGCATCTCCTTTATTATGCATAGCAGGCTTGTGGTTGAGTCCAGGTTGAGGGCTTCGGAATTCGAAGTATGTCCCGAACATATGACGAGATGCAGTTGGATGCAGGTTTCGGCTCAGGATGAGTGGGGTTGTGATGGTTAGGGTGTGGTAAGGCCATGGGTGGTAACCATGGTTGGTTATAAGTGTTGTAAGACTGCCATGGGATTGTAGCATTCACCAGTTCGAGGTAGATTATCGTTGGAGGTGGTTATGAGTGCAAAGGGGAAATCAGTTTGTGCCTTGTGCTCACCGGTCAGGATTGTCATGGGGTATTGCTCTGATCTAGATTGAGGATGATTGGGGTCTGAGGCGGAGTCGGACCCATGTAGCTATTGTTGGGTGGAACCCATGGGCGAGGCCCGTGTGATTATGGAAACACATGTGGGATCTGGTGGAGACCATTGGATCAAGGTTTTGGATCTTGAGTTATAGGGTTAAGTGGGTGTTTAGTGTGTGGTGCAGAGGGGTTTAGAGGCAGGGTAGCCTCGTTATTTAGACTCTTGGGAACCTGGTGGTTGGACCAGGTGCAAGACTGGTAGCCTCAGTGATGGTTTGGGAACCTTTATATGTCGGTCTAATGAGGGGTTGTCGTGAATCAGAAGGTTTTTAGTGAAGTACAAGTGCATATTCGTGGATCTTGGGTTATGAATTACGTATCGAGTTGGTTTTTGGGTGAGATCTCGAGTTGGGTATCGCGAGTGTTTATGTGCAGGATTTTCATTTCAGTGGAATAAGAATTGGGGTATCTATATGCGGAGGTCATCAATTGCAGGGTTCAAGGGTAAGGGAACAGATTTAGGTGTGATGTTAAATTAAGCATTTGTGTTTTTGTCTTGGTATGGTTCTATCTGTGGGAGGGCCACAACATGTTTGGAATCAGGAAATGGTAGGTCGTTGAAGATCGGGTATGATATGATACTGCAGTTGTCATGTACCATTCTTTTAGCAGTAGATTTGGTGGTGAGATGGTTTGGGCAATTATCGCCAAATAAGGTTTCTCTCGGGAGTCGCGTAGGGCGATGGTGTATGTGTGTATTTTGACTTAGAAACCGGGCATGAATCTAGTGTCTCAGATAGTTGGCAGACAAGTTGGGACAAGGGAGGTCTCAGCTGCTTTTGGAAAGCAGCTAGGGGCAGCAAGAGGAGTCTGAGTGGTTTCAGTGATTTGGGATTCATGTGTGGAGTCGCTTGTTATTTGGGGAATATGCTAAGTCGATTGCGGTTGGATTAAATAATATTAGAGTGGTTAATTGGACTCTAATGTTCAACTCTCTTTCCAGTCTAAACGTTGCAGGGAGGAATCTTCTACTCGAAGGATAATCTGAGTCTTCTGTCAAGTATAGGTGTTCTGCAACAATATTTGGGCAGTGATTTTTGGATTCCCCATGGAAGCTTCAAGGTATGGAAGTGTTTTGTTTTGTCTGGACTTTAATGTGGAATTGGTATGGTAGTGGTTCAGTGTGAGCGGTCATAAGGGGAGTCAGACCAATTTGAGATTTCAGGTTTCGGAAGGGTAGATGTGGTCTTCTGCAAGGGATTAAGGCTTTGTTTTCTTCGGGTTTGGAGATTTCTTTTAGGGTTGGTTTTGGTTGCCTTGTGAAAGATTTGGTATTCGTGGTCGTGTTGCTAAGGTTGTCTGGCATGCCACGGATGGTAATGAATGATTTCGAGGACGAAATCTAATTTACGTGAGGGAGAGTTGTAATGCCCTGTTCCGAATCGATTCCTAATTCTAGACCGTGGACTGATGACCGGTCATCATAAGGATTAGGGCCTTTAAAAAGGTGAGATCTAGGCCCATTTGGGTGCGAGTGATGTATTTGAAGTGATCTGGAATTTATGTTCGTGTTTGGGAGGCTAGGGGTATTTCGGTAAAGTGTCAATTCGAGCTTTTGTGGAAATTGGATTTTTTTTGGAAGGTCATAAGGACGGTATGAGTTGATAGAATTATAAGGTTTCTCGTACCTTTCCGTGGATATAAGGATCGTTAGAAACAGGCTTATAACGAAGAAGTTATGGCGTTTAGAAGTTTGGTGGTTTTAAGGTTTAGCCAGGTACACGGGACGTACACAAAGGTTACGCGGGGCGTACTAGTGAAGAGAGCAGTACGTGGGGTGTAACTTGGCGTACGAAGGTCATACCGACCAGGATGGTCGCGGGTGCTCTTCGGAGTATGATGGGTGTACCATATGTACGCTGGGGGTACTCCATTCAGACCTAAACCCTATTTTAGGGTCTTAGACCATATTTAAGCTCCTTATCTCATAACCTAACCCTAATATCTTTAGCCTCCATCCCTATAAACCCTAGAAATAGACCCTTAGCCCTTATTTGAGTGATTTTAGAGCCTCAAAGTGATCTATGTGTGTTTTGGTGCTTGAGGAGGAAGAAGGAACTTCTTGAAGAGTCATCGTTTGACTTAGAGCTTTTGGATCCAGGCTTTGTGCACCTAGATCTAACTTCTTGAGGTATAAAGTTTCAACCTTGACAAATCTTTCTTGTATATCTAGCTAGGTGGCACTTTGTTATGATTGTGGTCCCTTTGTGGTGGTTCTTGTTAGTAGAAGTTACTCCAAAACCTTTGATCTTCATATTTGGCCTTTGTTGGGATTATGGAGTCAGAAAGTTTGGATCTTGATGAGTATAAACCTTTCATGCATGATTTGGTAGTCTTTTGGTGAAGCTTGGGACTTAGGGTTTTGATTTGTGTCCTATTAAGTCACGCTAAGTCATAAAGTTAGGAACTTTATGACTTAAGAAGTCCCTTTGAATCAGATCTGGAAGTTTGGACTAAGGTCTTAAGGTATTAAGAGATTTTTAAGACATTTTGGAGTGATTTTGACCTTTGAATTTCATATTTGGTATTTGGGCTTCATTAAACCATGCAAAGGCTTAAAGCATTTAACTTTATAGATCAAGTCACTTATATTTAGCTATTTTGAGGTTTTGGACATCTTGGCTTAATGAATTAAGAGCTAGAATTGAGAGTTGGTCAATCAGGAAGAGTACGTTGGGCGTACAAGACTGTATGCGCAACGTACAAGCTCTTAAGCTCGTACGCTTGACGTACAAGCTGAGTACGCCCCACGTACTCAGTAGAGTGGGATTTTGGTTTTTGGGCTTCGGTTTGGGCCGTCTTTTGGGATTTGTTGTGTATCGGCCCTGTTGGGCCATCAGGTTTTGGGTTGATATTTATTTGTGGAGGCCCACTATAGATTTTGGCCCAATTTGGAAAATTGGGCCACGGATTGGGCCTTGGGTAGTTTTTGGTATTTGGGCCTTGTGAACTATTAGGTTTGGGCCTAAGTCTTGTTCCAAAAGTGGTTGAGGGGTAAATTTGTCATTTACCCTAGTAATGGATTTATGGTTATGGATTGGAACCCAATTGTTGATTGGGTGTTGTTTTGACTTCGATAGTTCAGCGATCTGTCGGCCAACAACCAGGGATTTTCTGTTTGATTCGGCAGTGCGAGGAGAGTCTTCTCACTATATCCATAGTTGAAGGCACCAATGTCGGCCCATTACACGTTACGTGGAATGCTAGTTATCTCTGTGATACTTGCATGGAAGACCCTAGGGGTAGCCCTTGGCACTTGGATATTAGACCATGGGGGAGCTCATGGAATTCCAGGTAAAGACAATAGGGGGGAGACCATGACATTCCAGATAAAGACCATGGGGGAGCCCATGGAAACTATATGTACATTGCATGATAATCTGTGGTTGTATGCTGTATGGTATTTTGGGGAACTCACTAAGCTTTGTTCTTACGGTATTCAGTTGATGTTTCGGGTACTTCAGTTTTCAAATGAGAGAGCTTGGGATGATTGCAGAGCACACACCCCATGTTTCCGCATTCTATGAAATACTCTAATTTAACGATGTTTTTCTATGACTCAGTTACCTTGGTTTTATGGAAAAGCTATGTATTAATGATTTATTAATCTAAAAACAAAATTGTTTTTTATGTCATGATTTTCGGGATGTTATAACCACATGTTTATGACTTAAGACCCTTCCTAAGGTCTAAAAGGACGACTTAATGGGTCAAGAACATGCTATGCACAAGAATCACCATTTTGGGACAAAAAGTAACTTAAAGGAGGAAATGCCTAGATCTACAAGATTGGGTGACCAAGATGAGGACTTTATACCTCCAAGTAATGTCAAATGGTGAAGTGGTTCTAGATCTTTGGTGCTTCACTCCTCCAAGAAGATCTCTACTTCCTTCCCTCTTCTTCAAGGCACCAAAACACCCACACACAAGCTCCAAAATGCTCTTAAAGTGGATTAGGGTTGCAAGGACGTTTTGAGATGATGGAGGCTGATGAAAAGAACCAAGGTTGAGAGTTAATGAAGAATAAATAGGGTCCAAACCCTAAATATTAGGGTTTGGGACTTCACCCTGTACACCCTGCATACGCAAAACATACGCCAACATACGTGGCTCCGCCCCAACATTCCAAAAGTGGCAATATTAGCTCTTCCCATCCACAAGTCATACACTTTAAGGACCAAAATGCAATAAATTTCAATATATGGGTCAAAAGTGAAAGTACTTCAAAACAAGATGTTACAATTGTGCATAGATCTAGGTCTCTATGCCTTAATCTCCATGTCGGGAATTATTGGAGTGTTAGGATTTCATAAAGTTGCCAACTTTATGAATCCCCGAAGTCCCTTTATAGTTAAGAGTGTTGGATCTGGAGGTTTATAAAGTTTTGAACTCTTGTATGGGATGTTGGCCATTTTTATCAATTTTGACCTAATAAGAGTCAAAGACATGCATTGTACATACATGACTGGAAAGTATGGATTTTTACAGGATTATAAGGTGCTAGAAACGTTATGGAATGAGGATCTAGTAAGCCAACAAAGAAAAGTGACTTAATGGTTTAAGCTTCCCAGACCCGTCACCACAACATGGCTCGGGTTGCCACGGCGTGGCGACTGGGTCGAGGCCCGCTTGTTTTATCGGATAGTGGTCACGACATGGCCAAGGATGGCCACATCATGGCGACTTGTTGTAGTTGACTTGGACCGAGGCCCAAACTTAATGGAACGAAAAGCTTAATAATGACCTAATTCCTAAAGGACACCCAAAGATCAATATGGGCCCAAATCCAAGAAGGCCCGAAGCCTAACAATGACCCATAGTTAGAAAGGCTAATGGCCCAACAAAGCGTAAAACCCTAATAGTCCAAATATGGCCCAAACCACGAAAGCCCATGACGAGGCCTAATACGCTCGTGTCGGGTGGCTTGCCTGGTCGGAGACTCGAACGCGTACACACATTGTACGCTTGCACACACCCAACGTATGCACCCATTAAGTTTTTTTTCCATTAAGCACTTAATGCTTACAACCAGATGTCCAAACTTCAA
>NC_136411.1:26432500-26450000 GCF_051521515.1 Lactuca serriola
CATCTGGAAGTTTACTTTGACCAAGAGTTGACCTTGGACCAGGGATGGGTCAGTCAATTGACCTAAGGGTATTTATGAGTGGCTAATCTATGTTTATGGGTTTTTAGCCGGAGGATTACCGGTGCAGCAGCCAGACGTCTAGCAGTCAGACCTTCGGTAGCTACTCTTTGGGGTGAGTTTCCTTCCAGTAGTAACGGGTCTAAGGCACCAAGGCCGGCCCGTATAGACGATAAGTTAGTATCGGATTGTGGGCCGAGCCCGTATCTCTTGGTTGAGTTGATTATGATGTATGCCAGTATGATAGAATTGTCTATACTCGTTGTCTGTGTGATACTTGTATGTTATGGTTTAGCAGCTGAGTGTGGGCGAAGCCCGTATCTCCCAGATAGCGGAGTGTGGGCGAGGCCCCTATCTCCCAGCTAGGGTGACTCAGTGAGTGGAAAGAGGGACTTGGAGAGTATGACCGGGTTAGTAGGAGAAGGACTCGGCGAGTCTAAGCCACGAATCGGCGAGTTCAGTCATCTGGAAGTTTACTTTGACCAAGAGTTGACCTTGGACCAGGGATGGGTCAGTCAATTGACCTAAGGGTATTTATGAGTGGCTAATCTATGTTTATGGGTTTGTAGCCGGAGGATTACCGGTGCAGCAACCAGACGTCTAGCAGTCAGACCTTTGGTAGCTACTCTTCGAGGTGAGTTTCCTTCCAGTAGTAACGGGTCTAAGGCACCAAGGCCGGCCCGTATAGACTATAAGTTAGTATCGGAGTGTGGGCCGAGCCTGTATCTCATGGTTGAGTTGTTTATGATGTATGCCAGTATGATAGAATTGTCTATACTCATTGTCTGTGTGATACTTGTATGTTATGGTTTAGCAGCTAAGTGTGGGCGAGGCCCGTATCTCTTTGATAGCGGAGTGTGGGCGAGGCCTGTATCTCCCAGATAGCGAAGTGTGGGCGAGGCCCGTATCTCCCAGCTAGCGGAGTGTGGGCGAGGCCCGTATCTTCATCAGTGTGTGCGAGGCCCGTATCTCCTAGTTGTTCATTGTATGTTTGTATGGTATGAGGTATTATGGGGGAACTCACTAAGCCTCGTGCTTATAGTTTTCAGTTTTGGTTTCAGGTACCTCTTCTTCGAAGGGGAAGGAGCTTGCGCAGTAGCGGCCCATCACACACATGCTTCGTATTCTGCACTATGAGATCTTCCTGGGGATTTTTACTCTGACATTATTACGTTTATGAAAATGTTTTTCCAGACATGTGATATCTTTCATGAAATGTTATGATCGGTGAACGTTTTTATTCCTAATGCTTTACTAAGTATATGTTTTAAAAATGACATTTTTGGCTCGTATTTTGGGATGTTACAAGTTGGTATCAGAGCCCTGGTTTAAGGGATTCGGACACACCTTCGGGGGTGTCTGAACTCAAATCGAGGGATTAAAAGATTTTAAAGAAGAAAATGTTTTCTAAAAGCTAAGTAAAGGGTTTTAAGATGGAACAAAGTGTGGGATGTGCAGGACCGACCGAGCTTAAGTTAGTATTCCCCAAAGTACCCATACAAGCTTATGTTATGTTTATTAGTTTCAGTAGAACAACATGCTAGAATAGGACTAAGGATCTAGGAGTGATGCCTTATGTGCCTGCTTTATATGCCTCAGTGTATGAAAAACTGCACGCTAGAATTGAGTAGATAACAGTAGGATATCATGACTAGGTTATGCCTGATAGTATGAGCTTAACATCGTATGCTAGTGAAACGACCCAAAAATACGACCCAAAAATTTCTTTTTTCAACATAACCAAAAACCATAATCTGAGTGTCATATCATAAACCATACATGATGTATCTCAAAATAATAATAAAAACACTGTGCGGAAAACTGTATCATATCCATGTCATATAAAAATCAAGAACCAAATCAACTCCCAGGATAAAAGCTGAAGTTGTGGTGTGTGCGATGCCATCATCCCGAGCTCTTCCCTCTACAAGCGGAAGTACCTGAAACCAAAACTGAAACTGTAAGCACGAAGCTTAGTGAGCTCCCCCAAACTACCATATACCATACAATACATATAAATCACATACTGGGCCTTGCCCACTGCATCAGACCGAGGTTTGGAACTAGCTGCATCGGACCGAAGTCCGGAACTGACTGGGACCTTGTCCCCTGCATCGGACCAGAGTCCGGAACTAACTGCATCGGGCCGAAATCCGGAACTAACTGCATCGGACCGAAATCTGGAACTGACTGCATCGGACCGAAGTCCGGAACTAACTGCATCGGACCGAAGTCCGGAACTGACTGATCATGACATAGCATAACACATAACAACTATTATAATCACACATACTGCATACTGCATCGGACCGAAGTCCGGAACACATACACGAATATGCTTGAATCACAAAGACATCAAGCACTCTAGCTACTGCATCAGACTAAAGACCAGAACTACTGATAATTACACGGGCCGACATTGCGGCCGTAGACCCGTTCCTACTAAAGGGAAACTCACCTCGTGAACTGGCTGCTGAGTGTATGGCTCTGGAAGCTAGCTGCTGCTGCTCCGGTATCTCCCCGGCTACAAGTCCATAAACACACTCAATCAAATACTAAACACTGCACTGGGTAAAATGACTCTTTTACCCTTGGTCAAAGTCAACTCTCAGACAAAGTCAACTCTCGGTCAAAGTCAACCCATAGTTGACCTGACTCGCCGAGTTGGGCCGCCAACTCGCCGAGTCCCTATTCTCACTCCTCGACTCAACTCGCTGCTACTCGTCGAGTATGGCATCGACTCGACGAGTACTCTCCCGATCCAAGAACTCAGACAATCTTCATCCGACTCGCCGAGTCCTATGAACAACTCGACGAGTTGTTCTTGAGCTTAAGAAGATTGCCTTGGACTCGCCGAGTTGTATGAACAACTCGCCGAGTCCCCCGATTACTGAGTCTACCTTCAAACTCGCTGAGTCCACTCCCTTACTCACTGGTCCCACTCGATACCGCTCGAAAGGAAGAAATCGGGGACTCGCGACTAGACTCGCCGAGTCACCGCCATGCAACTATTCTACACTCGATTCTGATCAAATCCAGTACATACAAATGATAGATCTGAGTCCAATAAGCTGATTTACCACGTAAAGTTTCCAACTTTACGTGTACAAACGCATGAACAAGGGAATAAATGCTAAAAGATGCTTAAAAGGGGTAGATCTAGGGTTAATGTGCAAAATAGCTCCATAAAGGCAATAGATCTGGGCTCTACAACTCCTAAATGAACAGATCTAAGGTTATCTCGGCATAAGAGAGCTTCCATATCAACATAAGGCTTTAGAAAGGCATAAACAAGATCTAGAAAGGGTTTCAAAGCATAAAAGGGAAGGAAATCTAAAGAATACCTCAAAGAGCTGTTGCTTTCCCTTGAATCTCTGCTCTACAATCCTTCTCCTTGCTCCTTTCTTCTTCTCCTTCTTCAAGCCTTCACAATTAGCACACAAAATTACTTAGAATCGCTCAAGAACGAATTAGGGTTTTCTCACAGCTTTAGAGGGTGAAGGAGGCGGGATTGGGGGCTATAAGGTGGCTTAAATAGTGGGCAACCCGGGGATTTAGGGTTTCTCCCAGACGGGCAGACTCGCCGAGTCCAGAATATGGACTCGCCGAGTCGCCAGCTAATCACGTGCTCGAAATCCCGACCCTACTCGGCGAGTCAGGCTATGAACTCGCCGAGTCCCTCTTGCAAAACTTCAAAATAAATACCAAGGAATTACCATACAGGACACGGGTCGTTACAATTCTCCCCCACTTATCTCAGACTTCGTCCTCGAAGTCTGCTACGGCTGAATCTGCAAATAACTCTGGGTAGTGCTCCCTCATCTCCTCCTCAGCCTCCCACGTCCACTCAGACCCCTTCCGGTGCTGCCACTGCACCTTTACTAACTGAATTTCCTTGTTCCTCAAGGTCTTGGTCTTCCGGTCCAGAATTGCGACCGGTCTCTCAATATAATTCAGGCTGCTATCAACCTGAATATCCTCTAGGGTAACGACTGCTGACTCATCCACCAGACACTTCCTCAACACATGGAAAGTGTTGTGGATCTGACTAAGCTCCTCAGGAAGATCTAACCGATAAGCAACCCGACCCACCCGGGCCAAAACCCTGAAAGGACCAATAAATCTGGGGCCCAACTTGCCCCTCTTCCGGAACCTGATGACACCCTTCCAAGGTGAGACCTTCAGAAGGACCATATCCCCCACCTGGAACTCCAAGTCCGAACGCCTCCTATCGGCGTAACTTTTCTGCCGACTCTGAGCAGTCTGCAGTCTACTACGGACCTGCTGGATCAACTCGGTCGTCTTGAGCACCACCTCTGTGCTCCCAATGACTTGCTGACCGACCTCGCCCCAACAAATCGGGGTCCTACACTTCCTCCCATACAGCATCTCAAAGGGAGGTCGATCAATGCTCGCATGATAACTGTTGTTATACGAGAATTACGCTAACGGAAGATACGTATCCCAACTGCCACCGAAATCTAGGACACACGCCCTTAGCATGTCCTCGAGAGTCTGAATCGTCCTCTCGCTCTGCCCGTCTGTCTGAGGGTGGAAAGCGGTGCTGAAATGGAGACGAGTACCCATCTCGTCGTGGAACCGCTTCCAAAATCTGGATGTGAAACGGACATCTCGGTCTGACACCACCGATACCGTCACTCCATGACGTGCCACAATCTCACGCACATAGATATCGGCTAACTTCTCCGCCGATATACTCTCCTGGATCGGGATAAAATGGGCACTCTTCGTCAACCGATCCACTACTACCCATATCGAATCCACTCCACGTGCGGTCCGGGGAAGCTTGGTGACAAAATCCATGGTAATGTCCTCCCATTTCCACACGGGAATGTCTAACGGCTGCATCCTGCCGTGAGGTCTCTGGTGCTCCGCCTTGACCTTCCGGCAGGTCAGGCATCTCTCGACGTACCAGGCGACGTCCCGCTTCATGCAGGGCCACCAATAATCAGGTCGAAGATCTCGGTACATCTTCGTCGCCCCTGGGTGGATAGAAAACCGAGACTTATGAGCCTCATCCATCAACACTTGCCGTACTCCACCCCAGTACGGTACCCACACTCTCCCATGAAGCGTCAGCAAACCACGACTATCATAATCAAACGAGGCTACTCGGCCCACGATCCTCTCACACTTCTTTCTCTCCTCCTTGAGACCCTCTACCTGAGCCTCCTTGATCCGCTCCAACAACGGAGTGATCACTGACATCCTCAAACATAGATCCCTGATAGGGGCCGCCGACACCTTGCGGCTCAGGGCATCGGCCACCACATTGGCCTTCCTTGGATGGTATAGGATCTCACAGTCGTAATCCTTTAGCACATCCAACCACCTCCTCTGCCTCATATTCAGACTCGGCTGATCCATAAGATACCTCAAACTCTTGTGATCTGTGTAAATAGTACAACGAACCCCATAAAGGTAATGCCTCCAAATCTTGAGGGCAAACACAACTGCCCCCAGCTCCAAATCATGGGTAGGATAATTAGCCTCGTGAGGCTTCAACTGTCTCGAGGCATAAGCTATCACATGGCCTCGCTGCATCAAAACTGCTCCCATACCTGTGATCGAGGCATCACAATAGACTACAAAGTCCTCTACTCCCTCTGGCAAGGTAAGGATCGGAGCCTCGCATAATCTCTGCCTGAGGGTCTCAAACACTGACTGCTGCTCAGGACCCCAACGAAATACCACTGACTTCCTGGTCAGTCGGGTGAGCGGCACTGCTATCTTGGAGAAATCCTGAATAAATCTCCGATAATACCCTGCCAACCCCAGGAAGCTCCGAATCTCAGATGGAGACTTCGGGGCCTCCCACTGCATCACGGCCTCAATCTTGGCCGGATCTACCAAAATACCCTTCTGGTTGACGAGGTGACCAAGGAACTGCACCTCGCGCAACCAGAACTCACATTTGGAGAACTTTGCGAAAAGTCTCTCCCTCCTCAAAGCCTCCAGCACCTCCCGCAGGTGCTCCTCGTGCTGCTCCTGCGTCTTGGAATATACCAAGATATCGTCTATGAACACTATAACCGACCGATCCAGCATCGGCCTACACACGCGGTTCATGAGATCCATGAACGCGGCTGGAGCATTGGTGAGCCCAAATGGCATCACCACAAACTCATAATGACCATACCTGGTCCTGAAAGCAGTCTTCTGTACATCTTCTTCTCTAACCCGCATCTGATGATAACGGGAGCGTAGATCGATCTTGGAGAACCAAGACGCTCCCTGAAGCTGATCAAACAAATCATCTATCCTCGGAAGTGGGTAACGGTTCTTCACCGTTACCTTATTCAACTCCCGATAATCAATACACATACGATGCGACCCATCCTTCTTCCTCACAAACAGGATCGGCGCTCCCCAAGGCGAACTGCTCGGCCGAATGAACCCTTTGTCTAACAGCTCCTGCAGCTGTGTAGACAACTCCTGCATCTCAGGGGGAGCTAATCGATACGGTGCTTTGGCTATCGGAGCCGCACCAGGAATTAGGTCGATCCCGAACTCGACCTGTCTCTCAGGAGGTATCCCCGGCAAATCCTCGGGAAACATGTCCGGGTAGTCTCGAACAATAGGAACATCATCAACTGTCATCTTGCCCTTCTCCCGGGCATCCAAGACGTAAGCTACAAAGCCGGCGCAACCCTGCTGAACATAGCGCCTCGCCCTTGCGGCGGAACAAAAGGTCGGTCCCCGCTGTGGCTTCTCGCCCTGAATCACTAACTCTCCCCCACTGGGACTGCGGACCCTCACTAGCTGAAGCTCACAATCAATCACCGCCCCATTGGGGCTTAGCCAATCCATGCCCACAATAACCTTATTCCCTCGCAGAGGAATAGGTACCAGATCCACTGAAAACTGCTCGTCAAATAACTGAAGAGAACACCCTCTATGCACCCTGTCGACCCTCACGGTCCTATCATCTGCTATCTCAACCTCTAATGGACCATCCAGCTCCCCTAGAGCCCTACTAAATCTCTTGCTAAGCGCAAGTGATACGAATGATCGGGTAGCCCCCGAATCGAATAATACCAAAGCAGAAATGCCGTTCACAGAGAACGCCTGAATAAAACATACAATCATAAGCAATATTCAATCAATAATAATAAAGAGATAAAGGAAAGATACATACCCGTCACCACATCAGGAGTCGCTCGCGCCTCCTCTGTTGTCATCTGAAACGCCCTACTCTTCGCCACTGGCGCATCAGCTCGGCCCTGCCGGCCATCTGTAATCCTCAAGGTAGCAGGGGCAGGTGCAGCCACCTTCCCTGCTGCAGCTAAACTCGGACACTGGGACTTTTTATGTCCCCTCTGATTGCACTGAAAGCAAATCAGATCTGATGCTGCTACGGCAGTAGCAGGGGCCGTACAATCCCTACTCAAATGCCCAATCCGACCGTACTTGTAGCAGCCAGAACTCCCTGCCTTGCACGCTCCCTCGTGCAATCTCCCACACTTGCCACATCGACCGTGGCTCTGCTGACTCCTAGATCTGTGATCCGAAACCTTGGGCTTTTTGCCCGAACCGCCTGAACCCGAAACCGCCTCCGGTTTCCTCTTCTTCTCCATCTCGAGATCAATCTCCCTCTCCCGAGCCCTAGCAATCATATCTTCCAGCGTTTTACAGCTGGACCGGCTCACAAACTGGCGGATATCGCTCCGCAACATCTCATGATAACGGGCCTTCTTCATTTCCTCATCAGCCACGTACTGAGGAACGAGAAGAGCCCTCTCCCTGAACTTGGCGGTGATCTCCGCCACTGTCTCTGTAGTCTGGGTGAGGTCCTGAAACTCCCTAGCCAACTGCTGCACCTCAATAACCGGTGCGAACTCCGCCCTGAACCTGGTAGAGAAATCAGCCCAAGTCATGGCGTCCAATGCTGCGTCATCTCCAATGGAATGTCCGACCTCCTCCCACCAGTCCCGTGCCCTGTCCTTCAGAAGACAGGATGCCAATCTGACCTTGTCCCCCTCGGGACACCTGCTAGTGCGGAAAGCGTTGGCCACATCCGCCAACCATCTGGTACTCGCTATGGGGTCCCGCGCCCCATGATAGTCCGGAGCTCCACATGCCCTGAACTCCCTGAATGTAAGGGTGCGCGACCCCATCATGGCCGCCACCTCGGCACGGAAGGTGCCCAATCTCTCATCCATCAGCTCTAGAATCCCCTCCTTGATCGAATCGAAGATCACAGGAGTCTGCTCTATAATGATACGCGTAATCTCCGAAGAAAGAAACTCTCGGGTCTGCTCATCCATGCGCTCATCCCCCGAGCCTGAACCTGATCCCTCCCCGGCACCTCCGCTGCCGGCTACTGGTCTCGAACGCAAAACCACCATTCTGAAACACATCACAACTACATCAGCAAACGGAAATATCTCAAGGGATCATTGATACTACAACTAGCTTCCTGGTCTTGTCTCAACCTTTCTTGATTCGAGTACGGATCCTCTGCTTTCAGTAGTACGGGCCCATACTACCTTCCACATCTATCCGTACTTTCTTCAAGAACTGCTTTGGCTCCACCAAGTCACTTTTACTACTACTGTTCTCTGCTACTCTCATCCTAGGCTTGCCCTTAGGGAAATCTCATACTCAACTCAACTAGTCCTCAGCTGCTGAGAGTCTCCTTATAATGCTAATTAACCACCACCTGAACACCATCACATGTGACGAAGGTTAGATAATCCTTCAAGTAAAGGACCCGTCCCTATAACGGTTGGACTCAAACAAGAGCTGCGCAATAGGGCCAGTTCCAGCACTCTGGGATTATTCAACTCTGATCACATGTGGTGTGACGTGTTCACCTAATGGCTAACTTCCATCACTCAGAACTCCCACAAAGCACGAAGCAAGCAGCATCCGGATAAAGGAAACATATTCAGGCAAAACTATTCTCAAAACGAGAAACTGTACTAGCATACAATGCTAAGATCACACTATCAGGCATAACCTAAACAGGCTATCCTACTGCTATCTGCTCAATACTAGCATGCAATACTCATAAAGCTGTAACACATAAAGCAGGCACATAAGGCATCCTCCTAGATCCTTAGTCCTATACCAACATGCTGTTCTACTGAAGCTGGAACAATTAATCATAATAATAAAACTTGTATTGGTAATTTGGGAGTACTTACTTGAGCTCGGCTGATCGCATGCACCACACCCTTATCTCGTTTTAAAAAATTTCTTTCTTTCTAAGTGCTTTCAAAATTCTTTTAGAAACATTTTTCTTTTAAAAATCTTTTTATTTCCCCCTTAGTTTGAGTTCAGATACACCCGGAAGTGTATCCGAATCCCTCAAACCAGGGCTCTGATACCAACTTGAAACGACCCAAAAATACGACCCAAAAATTTCGTTTTTCAACATAACCAAAAACCATAATCTGAGTGTCATATCATAAACCATACATGATGTATCTCAAAATAATAATAAAAATACTGTGCGGAAAACTGTATCATATCCATGTCATATAAAAATCAAGAACCAAATCAACTCCCAGGATAAAAGCTGAAGCTGTGGTGTGTGCGATGCCATCATCCCGAGCTCTTCCCTCTACAAGCGGAAGTACCTGAAACCAAAACTGAAACTGTAAGCACGAAGCTTAGTGAGCTCCCCCAAACTACCACATACCATACAATACATATAAATCACATATTGGGCCTTGCCCACTGCATCAGACCGAGGTATGGAACTAGCTGCATCGGACCGAAGTCCGGAACTGACTGGGACCTTGTCCCCTGCATCGGACCAGAGTCCGGAACTAACTGCATCGGGCCGAAGTCCGGAACTGACTGCATCAGACCGAAATCCGGAACTGACTGCATCGGACCGAAGTCCGGAACTAACTGCATCGGACCGAAGTCCGGAACTGATTGATCATGGCATAGCATAACACATAACAACTATTATAATCACACATACTGCATACTGCATCGGACCGAAGTCCGGAACACATACACGAATATGCTTGAATCACAAAGACATCAAGCACTCTAGCTACTGCATCAGACTAAAGACCAGAACTACTGATAATTACACGGGCCGGCATTGCGGCCGTAGACCCGTTCCTACTGAAGGGAAACTCACCTCGTGAACTGGCTGCTGAGTGTATGGCTCTGGAAGCTAGCTGCTGCTGCTCCGGTATCTCCCCGGCTACAAGTCCATAAACACACTCAATCAAATACTAAACACTGCACTGGGTAAAATGACTCTTTTACCCTTGGTCAAAGTCAACTCTCAGACAAAGTCAACTCTCGGTCAAAGTCAACCCATAGTTGACCTGACTCGCCGAGTTGGACCGCCAACTCGCCGAGTCCCTATTCTCACTCCTCGACTCAACTCGCTGCTACTCGTCGAGTATGGCATCGACTCGACGAGTACTCTCCCGATCCAAGAACTCAGACAATCTTCATCCGACTCGCCGAGTCCTATGAACAACTCGACGAGTTGTTCTTGAGCTTAAGAAGATTGCCTTGGACTCGCCGAGTTGTATGAACAACTCGCCGAGTCCCCCGATTACTGAGTCTACCTTCAAACTCGCTGAGTCCACTCCCTTACTCACTGGTCCCACTCGATACCGCTCGAAAGGAAGAAATCGGGGACTCGCGACTAGACTCGCCGAGTCACCGCCATGCAACTATTCTACACTCGATTCTGATCAAATCCAGTACATACAAATGATAGATCTGAGTCCAATAAGCTGATTTACCACGTAAAGTTTCCAACTTTACGTGTACAAACGCATGAACAAGGGAATAAATGCTAAAAGATGCTTAAAAGGGGTAGATCTAGGGTTAATGTGCAAAATAGCTCCATAAAGGCAATAGATCTGGGCTCTACAACTCCTAAATGAACAGATCTAAGGTTATCTCGACATAAGAGAGCTTCCATATCAACATAAGGCTTTAGAAAGGCATAAACAAGATCTAGAAAGGGTTTCAAAGCATAAAAGGGAAGGAAATCTGAAGAATACCTCAAAGAGCTGTTGCTTTCCCTTGAACCTCTGCTCTACAATCCTTCTCCTTGCTCCTTTCTTCTTCTCCTTCTTCAAGCCTTCACAATTAGCACACAAAATTACTTAGAATCGCTCAAGAACGAATTAGGGTTTTCTCACAGCTTTAGAGGGTGAAGGAGGCGGGATTGGGGGATATAAGGTGGCTTAAATAGTGGGCAACCCGGGGATTTAGGGTTTCTCCCAGACGGGCAGACTCGCCGAGTCCAGAATATGGACTCGCCGAGTCGCCAGCTAATCACGTGCTCGAAATCCCGACCCTACTCGGCGAGTCAGGCTATGAACTCGCCGAGTCCCTCTTGCAAAACTTCAAAATAAATACCAAGGAATTACCATACCGGACACGGGTCGTTACAGCTAGTACAGTTCCTGTTATGAGGATAGAGTTGCTTGAGAGTGTTTCCTTTTTGTCCAAATGTTGTTGCTTTGTGCTATGAGGGCCTTGAGTGATGGGAGTTAGCTGTTAGGTGAATACGTTAAAGTCACAGGTGACCAGGGTTGAATAATCTCAGAGTGTTGGATTCGACCCTATTGCGTAGCTCTTGTTTGAGTCCTAACCGTGGTAGGGATGAGTCGCTTACTCGAAGGATTATACGAGCCTCGTTGCATGTGATCATATTCAGGTAATGGCTAATTAGCATTACAAAGAGACCTTCAGCAGCTGAGGACTGGGTTGGGTGGAGTCAGAGGTCTCCTAGGATAAGCCTAGGATGAGTATAACAGTGATCAGCAGTAGTAAAAGGGATCTGGTGGAGTCAAGGCAGTCCTTGGAGAAGGTACGGATAGATGTGGAAGGTAGTATGGGCCCGTACTACTGAAAGCAGAGGATCCGTACCCGAACTAAGGAAGGCTGAGACAAGACCAGGGAACTTGAAATAGATGTGATCCCTTAGGGGTATCAGTATCACTAATGGTTGTCTGTGTGTATTGCAGAATGGTGGTGCTACGCCAGAGGCCAGCTGGTGGCAGTTCTGGAGAGGGGTCGGGTTCGGGATCAGGTTTCGAGCCAGTAGACGAGAGGCTATGTGAGTTCATCGCGTCAGAGATCACCAGAGGCATCCTTGAGTCGACTCCCATCATTTTCGGGTCGATCAAGGCAGGGATAGTTGAGCTGATGGAGGACCGCCTCTGGGCGTTCAGGAGCGACATGGCATCTGGCCAGTTAGGATCTCGCACTCTGTCTTTTAAGGACTTCCGGGGCAGTGGTGCGCCGGATTTTCACAGGGCAAAGGACCCCATAGCTTCCAGACGATGGATTGCAGACATTGAGTCTGCACAGATGATTAGCTTCTGCCCTGAGGGGTCGAAGGTGAGGTTCGCAGCAGGGTGTTTACGAGATCGAGCTAGGGATTGGTGGGAGTCTGTGGGTGACTCGTTGGGAGTCTCGGCTGTCGAGGCTATGACTTGGTCGGACTTCGCGACCAGGTTCAGGGCAGAGTTCGCGCCGGCTGTCGAGCTTCAGCAGCTGGCCCGGGAGTTCTTGGATATGCGACAGACGACAGAGACTGTGGCAGAGATCACCGCCAAGTTTCGGGAGAGGGCATTGTTGGTGCCCCAGTATGCGGGAGATGGGGATATAAGGAGGACCCGCTATCATGACATGCTACGGGCTGACATCCGGGAGCATGTTAGCTTTTCAGCTTGCCCTACCCTGGAGTCCATGATTGCTAGGGCGAGGGAAAAGGAGATTTATTTGGAGCACATTTGAAATAGAAAGGCAGAGACAGGGTAGGTGGTTGGGGCTTCGGGGAAGAAGCCCAAGGGATCAGATGGTAGGCCGAAAGGCCAAGGAGGGCCGGGCCGCTGCGGAAAATGTGGCAGGTCGCATGAGGGAGCATGTAGATTGGGATCATCAGGCTGCTACAAGTGCGGCAATACGGGGCACTTTAGCAGGGATTGTACTGCTCCTGTCTCGGTTGTTCAGACATCTGAGTTGTTGTGTTTCCACTGCAACCAGAGGGGCCACAAGAGGGCCAATTGCCCCCAGTTGACAGCATCAGCGCTAGTTAAGGCGCCGGCTCCAGCTACCCTGCGGATTACAGATGGCCGGCAGGGCAAGGCAGAGGCTCTAGTGGTGAGGAGTCGGGCGTTTCAGCTGACGACAGAGGAGGCACGCAACGCACCCGATGTGGTGACAGGTATGATTCTTTCCCTTTATCTTTTTTATGATGTTATGATATGGATATGTGCCATGTATATATGCATTAGGATCGTTCCATGTGAACGGTATTCCTGTCCAGGTGTTGTTTGACTCAGGTGCCACCCGGTCTTTTGTTTCCCTTGCGCTTAGCAAGAGGTTTACTGAGTCTTCGGGCATGTTGGATTGCCCTTTAGAGGTGGAGATTGCCGATGATCGAGCAGTGCGAGCATCAACAGTGTTCAGGGATTGTGTTCTAAGGGTGTTTGAGGAGCGCTACTTGGTGGATTTGGTTCCCATTCCGTTGCGTGGGAACAATGCGATTATAGGCATGGATTGGTTGAGCCCTAATGGGGCGGTGATAGATTGCGCACAACAGCTGGTGCAGATCAGGACCCCAAGTGGGGGAGAGTTGGTGATCCATGACGAGAGGCCACAGCGTGGACCCACAGTATGTTCAGCTGCAAGGGCTAGGCACTACCTTCAACAGGGTTGCGCAGGATATGTCGCATACGTCATGGATACCTGGGAGGCGGGTAAGGCGACGGTGAACGAGGTTCCAGTGGTGCAAAACTACGCTGATGTGTTCCCAGAGGAGCTTCCTGGAATACCTCCGGGGCGTCAGGTAGAGTTCAGGATCGACCTAGTTCCTGGTGCCGCTCCGATAGCCAAGGTACCCTATCGGTTGCCTCCTCCCGAGATGCAGGAGTTGTCTACACAGCTGCAGGAGTTGCTAGACAAGGGATTTATTCGACCGAGCAGTTCACCCTGGGGATCCCCGATCTTGTTTGTAAAGAAGAAGGACGGGTCGCATCGGATGTGTATTGATTACCGGGAGATGAATAAGGTAACAGTGAAGAATCGTTACCCACTCCCGAGGATTGATGATCTCTTTGATCAGTTGCAGGGAGCATCTTGGTTCTCCAAGATCGATTTGCGTTCAGGGTATCATCAGATGAGGGTCAGAGAGGAGGATGTACCGAAGACCGCGTTTCGGACGCGTTACGGCCATTATGAGTTCGTGGTGATGCTGTTCGGGCTCACCAATGCTCCTGTCGCGTTCATGGACCTCATGAACTGCGTATGTAGACCGATGCTGGATCGGTCTGTGATAGTTTTCATTGATGACATCTTGGTTTATTCCAAGACGCAGGAGGAGCACAAGGAACATCTGAGAAAGGTTTTGGAGACCTTCTGGAGGGAGAGCTTGTACGCCAAGTTCTCCAAATGTGAATTTTGGTTGCGCGAGGTGCAGTTTCTTGGGCACCTCGTCAACTAGAACAGGATTTTAGTAGACCCAGCCAAGGTGGAGGCCATGATGAGATGGGAGGTTCCGAAGTCTCCATCCGATATTCGGAGTTTCCTGGGATTAGTGGGCTACTATCGGAGATTCATTCAGGACTTCTCCAAGATAATCGTACCCCTGACGCGGCTGACTAAGAAAGTCGTGGTCTTTCGATGTGGGCCTGAGCAACAGGCAACATTCGAGGTTCTGAGACATAGATTGTGCGAGGCGCTAATCTTAGCCCTGCCAGAGAGCGTAAAGGATTTTGTGGTATATTGTGACGCGTCCATTTTGGGGTTGGGCGCAGTGCTGATGCAGAGGGGTTATGTCATTGCCTACGCTTCAAGGCAGCTGAAGCCTCACGAGGCGGACTACCCGACGCACAATTTAGAGTTGGGGGCGATGGTCTTCGCCCACAAGATTTGGCGACATTACCTCTATGGGGTTCGTTGTACCATTTACACGGACCACAAGAGTTTGAGGTACCTCATGGATCAGCCGAATATGAAAATGAGGCAGCATTGGTGGCTCGATGTGGTGAAGGATTATGATTGTGAGATTCTTTACCACCCGGGGAAGGCCAATGTGGTGGCCGATGCGCTTAGCCGCAAGGCGGCGCCGATCAGGGATATTTGCATGTGGAAGACAGTGGTGATCCCGCTTTTGGAGCGGATTCGGGAGGCCCAGCAGGAGGCCATGAAGGAGGAACATCGGAAGAGTGAGCGTATAGTGGGACAGGTTTCCTCCTTCGACTATGATAGCAGGGGATTACTGTCATTGCACCACAGAGTGTGGGTGCCGTACCTCGGAGGCGTGTGCCAGGTCTTGATGGAGGAGGCACACAAATCTCGATTCTCCACTCATATCGGAGTGAAGAAGATGTATAGGGATCTTCGTCTGGACTATTGGTGGCCCTGCATGAAGCGGGATGTGGCTTGGTACGTCGAGCGGTGTTTGACCTGCAGGAAGGTCAAGGTCGAGCATTAGAGACCGCACGACAAGATACAACCGTTGGATATCCCATTGTGGAAATGGGAAGATATTACGATGGACTTTATCACAAAGCTACCCAGGACCGTGAGGGGAGTGGATTCTATATGGGTCATTGTGGACCGGTTGACCAAGAACGCCCATTTTATCCCAATTCAGGAGAGCATCTCGGCCGAGAAGTTGGCCGACATCTATATCAGGGAGGTAGTGGCGCGGCACGGGGTGCCCGTATCAGTGATTTCAGACAGAGATGTGCGATTTACTTCCAGGTTTTGGAAGAAGTTCCATGACGAGTTGGGTACTCGTTTGCATTTCAACACCGCTTTTCACCCGTAGACGGATGGTCAGAGCAAGCGGACCATCCAAACGTTAAAGGATATGTTGTGGGCATGTGTTCTGGATTTCGGAGGTAGTTGGGATACCTACCTCCCGTTGGCGGAGTTCTCATATAATAATAGCTATCATGCGAGCCTCGACCGTCCTCCCTTCGAGATGTTGTATGGAAGGAGGTGCAGGACCCCGATATGTTGGGGAGAGGTTGGCCAGAGGGTCATGGGAAGCTCCGAAGTGGTGCTCTAGACGACAGAAAAGATCCGGCAGGTCCGGAGTAGGCTCCAGACTGCTCAAAGTCGGCAGAAAACTTATGCCAACTAGCGTCGTTCAGACTTGGAATTCCAAGTCGGGGATATGGTTCTCCTGAAGGTGTCGCCGTGGAAAGGCGTCATCCGATTTAGGAAGCGAGGCAAGTTGGGCCCAAGGTTCATCAGGCCATTCAGGGTTGTAGCTCGGGTGGGAAAGGTGACGTATAGGTTGGATCTGCCAGCCGAACTCATCCAGATCCACAACACTTTCCACGTCTCTCAAATGTGGAAGTGTTTGGTAGATGACTCGGCAGTGGTGCCTTTGGAGGATATTCAGGTCGACGACAGCCTGAATTACATCGAGCGTCCTGTGGCGATCCTCGAAAGGAAGTCGAAGGATCTAAGGAACAAGAGGGTGGAACTCATGAAGGTGCAATGGCAGCACCGAAAGGGATCGGAGTGGACTTGGGAGCCGGTGGAAGAGATAATGGAGCATTACCCCGAGCTGTTTTAGGATCGAGCAGCAGACTTCGAGGACGAAGTCTGAAATAAGTGGGGGAGATTTGTAGCACCTGGTTCTTGGTACGTACTTCTTGTGATTAATATTTTAATTTTTATGCATTTTTGCCTTGGACTCGGCGAGTTGAAGGACCAACTCGCCGAGTAGGAGCAGGATAAGGCGCGGGGTTTGAACTTTGTACTCGGCGAGTCGGTCCCCGGACTCGGCGAGTATACCCTGTTTGGACAAAAACCCTAATCCTGGCATTTGCACCCTATTTAAACGCTCTAACTTGGCCTCCTTAGTCCCTAACACTTCCAGAGAGCTGTAGAGAGAAACCCTAGCCCACATATTGTTCTTGAGAGTGATTTTGGCCTTGTGGAGAAGGATTGGAGCTTAGAGGAAGGAAGAGGAGGTTGAAGTGTGCAAGGAGGGGAGGTAGATCCGGAATCTACACTGTGAGGAGCTTCCATTCAGGTAGAAAAGTTCTTACCTTGATCATTAGTTCATTAGATCCCCTTTTTGTCCCAAATTAGTGGTTTCAAGCCCTAAAACCTCAAATTCCATGTATTTATGCTGTAAGTTTTGAAAGGACTTCAGATTGGGATCTTATGGACATCCTAGAAGTATAAAGTCTCTGTGGTTGGGGTTATTGCGGTCCCTATTGAGTGTATGACCACTTAAAGAGCTTGGATTTGCCCTCTTGAGCTCATAGGGCCATGCATACACGTAAAGTTTGCAACTTTACGTGATAAGCATGCCCTAGAAGCATGGATCTATGGGTTAGAGGCGTTGCATGTCTCAGTTTTGGTCTGTATGGGAAGTAGGTCGTAGAGACTTGGCGAGTCCCAAAGTGGAACTCAGCGAGTTCTATGAAGATGGCCTTAGACTCGACGAGTTGGA